>NC_048221.1:67460545-67602047 GCF_002007445.2 Ailuropoda melanoleuca | reverse complement strand
CAGTCAAAACTAGAGGCTCTGACGGCCAGGGTCACCGAGGCAGAGGAACGCATTAGCAAATTGGAGGACGGGTTAGTAGAAGAATAAACGAAAATAGAAGCTGGTCTTAAAAAAATCCACGCCCACGAATGTAGATTGCAGGAGATTACTGACTCTATGAAACGATCCAATGTCAGAATCATCGGCATCCCTGAAGGGGTGGAGAAAAACAGAGGTCTAGAAGAGATATTTGAACAAATTGTAGCTGAAAACTTCCCTAATCTAGCAAGGGAAACAAGCATTCGTGTCCAAGAGGCAGAGAGGACCCCATCCAAGCTCAACCAGGACAAACCTACGCCACGGCATGTCATAGTGCAATTCGCAAATATTAGATCCAAGGATACAGTATTGAAAGCGGCCAGGGCAAAGAAATTTCTCACGTACCAAGGCAAAGGTATCAGGATTACGTCAGACCTGTCTACAGAGACCTGGAATGAGAGAAAGGCTTGGGGGGGCATTTTTAAAGCTCTTTCAGAGAAAAACATGCAGCCAAGGATCCTTTATCCAGCAAAGCTGTCATTCAGAATTGATGGAGAAATAAAGACGTTCCAAAATCGCCAATCATTAACCAATTTCGTAACCACGAAACCAGCCCTACAGGAGATATTAAGGGGGGTTCTATAAAAGTAAAAAGGCCCCAAGAGTGATACAGAGCAGAAAGTCAAAACCGATGCAAATAAAGACTTTACTGGTAACACGATTAAAATCATATCTGTCAATAATCTCTATCAATCTAAATGGCTTAAACTCTCCCATAAAACGCCACAGGGTTGCAGATTGGATAAAAAGACATGACCCATCCATTTGCTGTCTACAAGAGACTCATTTTGAACCCAAAGATGCATTCAGACTTAGAGTAAGGGGATGGAGTACCATCTTCCACGCAAATGGACCTCAAAAGAAAGCTGGAGTAGCAATTCTCATATCAGATAGACTGGATTTTAAACTAGAGGCCATAGAGAGAGATACAGAAGGGCACTATATTATTCTTAAAGGAAGTATTCAACAAGTGGATATGACAATTATTAATATATATGCCCCCAACAGGGGAGCAGCAAGATACACAAGCCAACTCTTAACCAAAATAAAGAGACATATAGATAAGAACACAGTAATAGTAGGGGACCTCAACACCCCACTATCAGAAATAGACAGAACACCCTGGCAAAAACTAAGCAAAGAATCAAAGGCTTTGAATGCCATACTCGACGAGTTGGACCTCATAGATATATATAGAACACTACACCCCAGAACCAAAGAATACTCATTCTATTCAAATGCCCATGGAACATTCTCAAGAATAGATCATGCTCTGGGACACAAAACAGGTCTCAGCCAATACCAAAAGATTGAAATTATCCCCTGCATATTCTCAGACCACAACGCTCTGAAATTGGAACTCAACCACAAGGAAAAACCTGGAAGAAACTCAAACACTTGGAGGCTAAGAACCATCCTGCTCAAGAATGACTCGATAAACCAGGAAATCAAAAAACAAATTAAACAATTTATGGAGACCAACGAGAATGAATACACAACGGTCCAAAACCTATGGGATACTGCAAAGGCAGTCCTAAGGGGGAAATACATAGCCATCCAAGCCTCACTCAAAAGAATAGAAAAATCTAAAATGCAGTTTCTATATTCTCACCTCAAGAAACTGGAACAGCAACAGAGGGACAGGCCTAACCCACTGACAAGGAAGGAGTTGACCAAGATTAGAGCAGAAATCAATGAATTAGAGACCAGAACCACAGTAGAGCAGATCAACAGGACTAGAAGCTGGTTCTTTGAGAGAATCCATAAAATTGATAGACCACTGGCAAAACTTGTCCAAAAACAAAGAGAAAGGACTGAGATTATTAAAATTATGACTGAAAAGGGAGAGGTCACGACCAGCACCATTGAAATTGCAAGGATTATTAGAAACTTTTATCAACAGCTATATGCCAAAAAACTAAACAATCTGGAAGAGATGGAGGCCTTCCTGGAAACCTATAAACTACCAAGACTGAAACAGGAAGAAATAGATTTCTTAAATAGGCCAATTAACTATGAAGAAATTGAGTCAGTGATAAACAACCTTCCAAATAATAAAACTCCAGGCCCAGACGGTTTTCCTGGGGAATTCTACCAAACATTCAAAGAAGAAATAATACCTATTCTCCTAAAGCTATTTCAAAAAATAGAAACAGAAGGAAAGCTACCAAACTCATTCTATGAGGCTAATATTACCTTGATCCCCAAACCAGGCAAAGACCCCCTCAAAAAGGAGAATTACAGACCGATTTCTCTAATGAATATGGATGCCAAAATCCTCAACAAGATCCTTGCTAATAGAATCCAACAGTACATTAAAAGGATTATCCATCATGACCAAGTGGGATTCATACCTGGGATGCAAGCATGGTTCAACACTCGCAAATCAATCAATGTGATACATCATATCAACAAGAAAAGACTCAAGAACCATATGATCCTCTCAATTGATGCAGAAAAAGCATTTGACAAAATACAGCATCCTTTCCTGATTAAAACCCTTCAGAGTGTAGGAATAGAGGGTACATTTCTCAATCTCATAAAAGCCATCTATGAAAAGCCTACTGCAAGCATTATTCTCAATGGGGAAAAGCTGGAAGCCTTTCCCTTAAGATCAGGAACACGACAAGGATGCCCACTCTCGCCACTATTATTCAACATAGTACTAGAAGTCCTTGCAACAGCAATCAGAAGACAAAAAGGGATCAAAGGTATCCAAATCGGCAAAGAAGAAGTCAAACTGTCTCTCTTTGCAGATGACATGATACTCTATATGGAAAACCCAAAGGAATCCACTCCCAAACTATTAGAAGTTATAGAACAATTCAGTAAGGTGGCAGGATACAAAATCAATGCCCAGAAATCAGTTGCATTTCTATACACGAATAACGAGACTGAAGAAAGAGAAATTAGGGAATCCATCCCATTTACAATAACACCAAAAACCATGCGTTACCTTGGAATTAACTTAACCAGAGACGTAAAGGACCTATATGCTAGAAACTATAGATCACTTTTGAAAGATATTGAGGAAGACATAAAAAGATGGAAAAATATTCCATGCTCATGGATTGGAAGAATTAACATAGTTAAAATGTCCATACTACCCAGAGCAATCTACACTTTCAATGCTATCCCGATCAAAATACCGAGGACATTTTTCAAAGAACTGGAACAAATAGTCCTTAAATTTGTATGGAACCAGAAAAGGCCCCGAATCTCCAAGGAACTGTTGAAAAGGAAAAACAAAGCTGGGGGCATCACAATGCCGGATTTCGAGCTGTACTACAAAGCTGTGATCACAAAGACAGCATGGTACTGGCACAAAAACAGACACATCGACCAATGGAACAGAATAGAGAACCCAGAAATGGACCCTCGGCTCTTTGGGCAACTAATCTTTGATAAAGCAGGAAAAAACATCCGGTGGAAAAAAGACAGTCTCTTCAATAAATGGTGCTGGGAAAATTGGACAGCTACATGCAAAAGAATGAAACTTGACCACTCTCTCACACCATACACAAAAATAAACTCCAAATGGATGAAAGACCTCAATGTGAGACAGGAATCCATCAAAATTCTAGAGGAGAACATAGGCAACAACTTCTATGACATCGGCCAGAGCAACCTTTTTCACGACACATCTCCAAAGGCAAGAGAAATAAAAGATAAAATGAACTTATGGGACTTTATCAGGATAAAGAGCTTCTGCACAGCCAAGGAAACAGTCAAAAAAACTAAGAGACAGCCCACGGAATGGGAGAATATATTTGCAAAGGACACCACAGATAAAGGACTGGTATCCAAGATCTACAAAGAACTTCTCAAACTCAATACACGAGAAACAAATAAACAAATCATAAAATGGGCAGAAGATATGAACAGACACTTTTCCAATGAAGACATACAAATGGCTAACAGACACATGAAAAAATGTTCAAAATCATTAGCCATCAGGGAAATTCAAATCAAAACCACACTGAGATACCACCTTACGCCAGTTAGAATGGCAAAGATAGACAAGGCAAGAAACAACAATTGTTGGAGAGGATGTGGAGAAAGGGGATCCCTCCTACATTGTTGGTGGGAATGCAAGTTGGTACAGCCACTCTGGAAAACAGTGTGGAGGTCCCTTAAAAAGTTAAAAATTGAACTACCCTATGACCCAGCCATTGCACTACTGGGTGTTTACCCCAAAGATACAGACGTAGTAAAGAGAAGGGCCATATGCACCCCAATGTTCATAGCTGCATTGTCCACAATAGCCAAATCATGGAAGGAGCCGAGATGCCCTTCAACAGATGACTGGATTAAGAAGCTGTGGTCCATATATACAATGGAATATTACTCAGCTATCAGAAAGAACGAATTCTCAACATTTGCTGCAACATGGACGGCACTGGAGGAGATAATGCTAAGTGAAATAAGTCAAGCAGAGAAAGACAATTATCATATGATTTCTCTCATCTATGGAACATAAGAACTAGGATGATCGGTAGGGGAAGAAAGGGATAAAGAAAGGGG
Organism: Ailuropoda melanoleuca; assembly: GCF_002007445.2. Lineage (NCBI taxonomy): Eukaryota > Metazoa > Chordata > Mammalia > Carnivora > Ursidae > Ailuropoda > Ailuropoda melanoleuca. Next base: position 67,597,445 of record NC_048221.1, on the reverse strand, counting down.
GTTAATCAGAAGGGGGAATGAAACATGCGAGACTATGGACTATGAGAAACAAACTGAGGACTTTAGAAGGGAGGGGGGTGGGGGAATGGGATAGACTGGTGATGGGTGGTAAGGAGGGCACGTATTGCATGGTGCACTGGGTGTTATACGCAACTAATGGAGCATCGAACTTTACATCGGAATCCGGGGATGTACTGTAAGGTGACTAACATAATATAATAAAAAAAAAAACGAAAAAAAAAATAAATAAATGTCTCTTCTGGCCACTAAATACCTAGTGCACCTCCCTCTGGGCACCCAGAGACCATATTTTCCCTTTTTTGTATCCATTCAAAGCAGCCAGAGCAGTGTGGGGCGCAAGACAGGCAATATTATAAAGAAAGTGCAACTATTCTTTGGTATTCTCCAATTCCCTCTTTCAGGGTCTCTTTACCTCTTTCTGGTGCTGTACCCCACAATTCCCTCTGGTCCACGACAAGGCTCATTACAATACTCGCCCACAGCAAAGCTGGGGCAGCCTCAGCTGGAATCCTTTGTGCTATCTGACTGAATTATTATTTGACAGCCTCTCCTAAATGATCTCCCTCTTTTGATTTTGTTACCCTTCTGATTTACTCTTGCCAACATCGCCAGGATGATCTTTCTAAAAGGCAACTCTTCAAATAACTTCTGTGCTCATGTTGTAACAAAAGGTTCCTGAAAAGAAACAAACAAATCCTTTTCCCCCTGTATTATCACCCAACTACACACTCCCATTTAGCTATAGAACCTACTTTTTTCCCCTTACACCTTTGGTCATGTTGTCCCCACTGCCTGGGGTACCATTCTGTTTGCTGTTTGTCTTGTCTGGCAGCTAATCAATTAGCATACTACATGCTGAATGAATGAGTTAATGAATCTAGTATTCAACAATTCTTAACGAACCTACGGTTTGTTCTCTCAAGGGACTGCCTGGATCCATCCAGTTTTGTGTGAAATGAAATCTCTTTAAAAAACCTCATACTAGCCTCAAGACATTAAAAATAGAGCTACCCCTATGACCCAGCAATTGCACTACTAGGTATTTACTCCAAAGATACAGATGAAGTGAAAGGAAGGGGCACCTGTACCCCAATATTCATAGCAGCAATATCCACAATAGCCAAAATGTGGAAGGAGCCAAGATGTCCTTCAACAGAAGAATGGATAAAGAAGATGTGGTTCATATACACAATGGAATATTACTCAGCCATCAGAAAGGATGAATACCTACCATTTGCAACGACATGGATGGAACTGAAGGGGATTATGCTAAGTGAAATAAGTCAAGCAAAGAAAGACAATTATCATATGGTTTCACCCATATGTGGAACATAAGGAATAACATGGAGGATCATATGGGAAGGGAGGGAAAACTGAATGGGAAGAAATCAGAGAGGGAGACAAACTATGAGAGACACTGGACTCTGGGAAACAAACTGAGGGTTACAGAAGAGAGGGGGGTGGGGGAATGGGGTAGCCGAGTGATGGGTATTAAGGAGGGTACATGTTGTGATGAGTACTGGGTTTTATATGCAACTAATGAATTGCTGAACACTACATCAAAAGCTAATGATGTACTATATGTTGGCTAACTGAACATAATTTTTAAAAAATGCATTTTTTTCCTGAAACAAACAAGCAAAAAAACTTCATACTAGGATGCTACCAGCTGAGAGCAGCCTGATGCATGATGTCTGAAAATACAATTCCACAATCTAAAAGCCCCAGTTCCTAATGGTGGAATTTCAGGAAATGTGACAGGCTACAGAGTCTAAAACTGACTGAAAACTTAATACATTAAATGTTCAGATATTCATTTATTTATATTCTACCTTCTTCCAGAATATCCTTAAATGGTTCACTGTGCTAGGTCTATCTTACTTACTTGGGCCTTCTTCCCAATTACAGATGGGCCACTGAGACTCAGAGAGGTTGAGAAGCCCACATAAGTCCATGTAATTAGTGAGAAGAGGGGTCAGACCTACCTGACATCTAAGCTTCCGTCTATTTATGGTATTATGTTGCTGGCACCTTAAAATCAAGACTTGTAGGAAACCACCTGCTTTGCCAATGTAAGGCTGCTGCCTTACTGCCTTCCATGCAATTTAGGAGTCCTCAGAATTTCTTCTTTCTCAAGGTCTTAAATAGTCTTAACATACCAAAAATGTTTAAGAAATGTTTGGAGACTGATATTAAATAAGATGTTAAATAAAACAAGGAAAACAGTTTGGGGGTGGAAAGTTCCTATTAATGGTTTGAATGGTATGTAGGGAATACTATACCTATTACAGTAATCAAACCAATTATTTTATTTTTTATTTAAGTTCAACTAGCCAACATATAGTACATTAGTTTCAGATACAGAGTTCAATTATTAATCAGTTGCATATAACACCCAGTGCTCATCACATCACATGCCCTCCTTAATGCTTAACACCTAATTTCCCCATCCCCTCCACTCACCTCCCCTCCAGCAACCCTCAGTTTGTTTCCTATAGTTAAGAGTCTCTCACAGTTTTTCTCCCTCTCTGAATTCTTCCCATTCAGTTTACCCTCCCTTCCCCTATAATCCTCTGTGCTGTTTCTCATATTCCACATGAGTAAAACCATATGATAATTGTCTCTGACTTATTTTGCTTAGCATAGTGCCCTTCAGTTCCATCCACATCGATGCAAATCATAGGTATTCATCGTTTCTGAGGCTGAGTAATATTCCATTTATTTCATATATACCAATACTCCATATATACCACATCTTCTTTATCCATTCATATGTCAATGGACATCTCAGCTCTTTCCACATTTTGCCTATTGTGGACATTGCTGCTATGAACATTGGAATGCAGATGCCCCTTCAGATCACTACATTTGTATCTTTGGGGTAAATACCTAGTAGTGCAAATTCTGGGTCATAGGGTAGCTCTATTTTTAACTCATTGAGGACCCTCCATACTGATTTCCAGAGTGGCTGCATCAGCCTGCATTTCCACCAACAGTGTAAGAGGGTTCCCATTTCTCCACATCCTCGCCAACATCTGTTGTTTCCTGTCTTGTTAATTTTAGCCATTCTGACTGATGTGAGGTGGTATCTCATTATGCTTTGATTTGTATTTCCCTGATGCTAAGTGATGTGGAGCATTTTTTCATGTGTCTGTGAGCCATCTGTATATCTTCTTTGGAGAAGTGTCTGCTCATATCTTCTGCCCATTTCTTGACTAGATGATTTGGTTTTTGGGTGTTCAATTTGAGAAATTCTTTATAAATCTTGGATACCAGACCTTTATCTGTAGTATCATTTGCAAATATCTTCTCTCTTTCCGTGGGTTGCCTCTTAGTTTTGTTGACTGTTTCCTTTGCTGTGCAGAAGCTTTTTATCTTGATGGAAGTCTTAAATGTTAAGTTTTGCTTTTGTCTCCTTGCCTTTGGAGACGTGTCTTGAAAGAAGTTGCTGTGGCTGATGTCGAAGAGGTTACTGCCTATGTTCTCCTCTAGGATTTTGATGGATTTCTGTCTCATATTCAGGTCTTTCAGCCATTTTGTGTTTATCTTTGTGTATAGTGTAAGAAAATGATCCAGTTTCATTCTTCTACATGTGGCTGTCCAATTTTCCCAACACCATTTGTTTAAGAGACTGTCCTTTTTCCATTGGATATTCTTTCCTGATTTGTTGAAGATTAGCTGACCACATAGCTGTGGTTCATTTCTACATTTTCTATTCTATTGATTTATGTGTCTATTTTTGTGCCAGTACCATCCTGTTTTGATCACTACAGCTTTGTAGTATAACTTGAAATCTGGAACTGTGATGCCTCCAGCTTTGCTTTTCTTTTTCAAGGTGACTTTGGCTATTTGGGGTCTTTTGTGGTTCCACACAAATTTTAGGATTGTTCTGGCTCTGTGAAAAATGCTGGTGGTATTTTGATAGGTATTTTGCATGAAATGTGTAGATTTCTTTGGGTAGTATAGACATTTTAACAATATTTGTTCTTCCAATCCATGAGCATGGAATGTCTTTCTATTTCTTTGCGTCATTTTCCATTTCTTTCATGAGTGTTCTATAGTTTTCAGAGTACAGGTCGTTCACCTCTTTGGTTAGGTTTATTCCTAGGTATCTTATGGATTTTGGTGTAATTATAAATGGGATCGATTCCTTAATTTCTCTTTCTTCTGTCTCATTGTTAGTGTATAGAAATGCAACTGATTTCTGTGCATTGATTTTATATCCTGTCATGTTGCTGAATTCCTGTATGAGTTCTAGCAGTTTTGGAGTGCAGTCTTTTGGGTTTCCACATAAAGTATCACGTCATCTGCAAAGAGTGAGATTTTGACTTCATCTTTGCCAATTTGGATGCCTTTTATTTCTTTTTGTCGTCTGATTGATGAGGCTAGGACTTCCAGTACTATATTGAACAACAATGGTGAGAGTGGACATCTCTGTCATGTTCTTGACCTTAGGAGAAAAGCTCTTAGCTTTTCCCTGCTGAGAATACTTGCTGTGGGCTTTTCGTATATGGCTTTTATGATATCGAGGTATGTTCCCTCTATCCCTACGTGGTAGAGAGTTTTTATCAAGAAAGCATGCTGTACTTTGTCAAATGCTTTTTCTGCATCAACTGAGAGAATCATATGGTTCTTATCCTTTCTTTTATTAATATACTGTATCACGTTGATTGATTTGTGAATGTGGAACCACTCTTGCAGCCCAGGAATAAATCCCACTTGGTCGTGGTGAATAATCCTTTTAATGTACTGTTGCAGCCTATTGGCTAGTATCTTGGTGAGAAATTTTGCATCGATGTTCATCAGGGATATTGGTCTGTAATTCTTTTTGGTGGGGTCTTTGTCTGGTTTTGGAAGCAAGGTAATGCTGGCCTCATAGAACAGGTTTGGAAGTTTTCTTTCCATTCTTATTTTTTGAAACAGCTTCAGAATAGGTATTAGTCTTCTTCAAATGTTTGTTAGAATTCCCCTGGGAAGACTTGCAGCCCTGGACTCTTGTTTGCTGGGAGTTTTTTGATTACTGCTCAATTTCCTTTCTGGTGTTCGCTCTGTTCAGGTTTTGTATTTCTTCCTGTTTCAGTTTGGGTAGTTTATATGTTTCCAGAAATGTGTCCATTTCTTCCAGATTGCCTAATTTGTTGGCATATAGTTGCTCATATGTTCTTCAAATTGTTCGTATTTCCTTGGTGTTGGTCATGATCTCTCTTCTTTCATGATTTTATTTATTTGGGTCCTTTCTCTTTTCTTTTTGATAAGTCTGGCTAGGGGTTTATTGATCTTATTAATTCTTTCAAAGAACCAGCTTCTAGTTTCATTGACCTGTTCTTCTGTTCTTTTGGTTTCTATGTCATTGATTTCTGCTCTAATCTTTATTGTTTCCCTTCTCCGGATGCATATAAGTTTTCTTTGCTGTTCTTTTTTCAGCTCCTTTAGGTGTAAGGTTAGTTTGTGTACTTCAGACTTTAATTTCTTGAGAAAGGCTTGTATTGCTATGAACTTCTGTCTTAGGATGCCTTTGCTGTATCCCAAAGGTTTTGAAGAGTTGTATTTTCATTTATTTCCATGAATGTTTTTTAATTCTTCCTTAATTTCCTGGTTGACCCATTCATTCTTTAGTAGGATGCTCGTTAACCTCCAAGTGTTTGAGTTCCTTCCAAATTTCCTCTTGTGATTGAGTTCAAGTTTCGAAGCATTGTGGTCTGAAAATATGCAGGGAATAATCCCAATCTTTTGGTATAGTTGAGACCTGATTTGTGACCCAGTATGTGATCTATTCTGGAGAATGTTCCATGTGTACTCAAGAAGAATGTGTATTCTGCTGCTTTAGAATAAAATGCTCTGGATGTATCTGTGAAGTCAATCTGGTCCAGTGTGTCATTCAAAGCCCTTGTTTCCTTGTCGATCTTCTGCTTAGATGGTCTGTCCACTGCTGTGAGTGGGGTGTTGAGTCCCCTACTATTGTTGTATTATTATCAATGTGTTTCTTTAATTTGGTTATGAGTTGGTTTATATGATTGGCTGCTCCCGAATTAGGAGCATAAATATTTATAATTATTAGATCTTCTTGTTGGATAGACCCTTTAAGTATGATGAAGTATCCCTCTTCATCCCTTACTACAGTCTTTGGTTTAAATCTAATTTGTCTGATATAAGGGTTGCTACCCCAGCTTTCTTTTGATATCCATTGGCATGATAAATGGTTCTCCACCCCCTCACTTTCAATCTGGAGATGTCTTTAGGTCTAAAATGAGTCTCTCGTAGACAGCATATGGCTGGGTCTTGCTCTTTTATCCAATCTGATACCCTGTTGTCTTTTGATTGGAGCATTTAGCCCATTTACATTCAGAGTAACTGCTGAAAGACATGAATTTAGCGCCATTGTATTACCTGTGAATCCCCTGTTTCTGTAGATCATCTCTGTTTCTTTCTGGTCTATACTACTTTTAGGCTCTCTCTTCGCTTACACGATCCCCTTTAACATTTCTTGCAGGGCAGGTTTAGTGATCACAAATTCATTTAGTTTCTGTTTGTCCTGGAAGCTCTTTCTCTCTCCTTGCATTCTGAATGACAGCCTTGCTCGATAAAGTATTATTGGCTGCATGTTTTTCTCATTTATTACCCTTGATATATTATGCCAGCCTTTTCTGACCTGCAAGGTCTCTGTAGCAGGTCTGCTGCCAGTCTGCTGTGTCTACCATTGTAGGTTAAGGAGCTCTTGCCTCAAGCTGCTTTCAGGATTTTCTCTTTATCTCTGAAATTTGCAAGTGTCACTATTATGTGTTGGGGTGTTAATCTATTTTTATTAATTTTGGGAGGCATTCTCTCTACCTCTTGGACTTGAATGCCTGTTTCCTCCCCCAGATTAAGGAAGTTCTCAGCTATGATTGGCTAAATACACCTCCTCACTATCTCTTTCTTCTTCCTCTGGGACCCCAATAATTCTAATATCGTTTCGCTTTATTGTATCACTGATTTTTCGAAGCCTCCCCTCATCGTCCATTAGTTGTTTTTCTGTCTATTCCCCAGCTTCCTTCCTTTCCATCATATTGTCTTCTATGTCACTGACTCTCTTCTGCTTCATTTACCCTGTTAGAGCAACCAATTTAGACTGCATCTCAGATAAAGTATTTTTAACTTCATCCTGATTAGATTTTATTTCTGCACAAAGAGATTCTCTAGGGTCTTTTATGCTTTTTTTCCCAAGCCCAGCTAGTGACTTTATAATCATTATCCTGAATTCCAGCTCTGACATTTTACTTATATCCATTTCAAATAAATCTGTGGCAGAGAGTATTACCTCTGGTTCTTTCCTTTGTTTTGAATTCCTCCTAGTTATTTTGCCCAGAGAAGAATGAGAAAACAAAATATATCAACCATGACCCAAGCGAAATACATACTAGACAAATCCAAAGAGGTCAAAATCCAAAAAAGAAAAGGAAAAAAAAAAGGGAAAAAAGAAAGAATAAAGTTCCAGTTGGACAAAACAGGGTGATTCACTTTGTCCTGGGTGTATTTTGGTCTGCTTGTTAGAAGACACTAAATCCCAAAATTGTAAGGAAAGCAAAACTTATACACAAAAATAAAATTGAATACAATGAAAGGAAGCCAAAAATGAAGAATATATCTATAAAATGTAAATGTAAAAATGAAAGTTAAAAAAAGACTTAGAAACAAAGAGTTGATAAAATAAGAAACAAGTTAGAAAGGAAAAAAAGAAAAGGAAAATTTTAAACTGAAAGATAAAAGAATCACGAGGAAAACCCTCAAATTCTATGTACTATTTTCCCCTAGCTCTGGAGTTTTGCAGTTCTGTGTGCTTGATAAACTTGGTATTCCCCTTATGTTACAACTGATCATCTGGGGGAGGGGCTTGGTGCACTGATTTTCAGGTGTCTTTGCCTGGGCAGAGTTGCACCACCCTTTGCCAGGGGGTTTGGGCTCAGTGTAAGCTGCTTCAGGTTTTTCTATGTGGCTTTTGTTCCCTGAAGACTTTCTGTGCCGCTTCAGAGGATGAAAATAAAAATGTCAGTGCCCTGATCTCCAGCCTTAGAGCTGGAAGATGGCAGCAACCTCTCTTCATAAAACCCTCAGGGAAAAGCAGTCTTCACTTTTGTGTGCACCGAACTCTGCAGACTCCTGCTGTGTGCACCCGCACCAAACCTCCTGGGGAAGGGAGGACGGTCGCCACAGGCCTGCCACTTACAGGGCCCCTGCACAGAGAGTGGTTGCCTGATCCTGCTAGTTTGTGGTTTATGGCAAACCGAGCTGCAAGCCCACTCCTGGGCTTGCTGACCATAGCCAGTTTCCCCACTCCAATGCTTGGGAACTCTGCCAGCTCAGGCAACCCCGCTCCTTCCATGACCCCGAGGAACCTAAGACCACACTACCCCACCTAGGATTCTGCCCCACTATGCCACCTGAGCACCTTTCAGGCAGGGACATCTCTCAGTGGAGAAGACTGCTAAAAGTTCCAATTTTGTGCTCTAGGGCTATATCACTTTCTGGTACCCAGCTTTTAGAGGCTCCCTCCCCCCATCATTTATTGTACTGTAATCTCCTCAGATTCACTTCTCTGTACCTCCTACCTTACAAAAAGTGGTTGCTTTTCTATTTGTAGAATTCCAGCAATTCTTTTCTTATATCTCAGGTTGAATTCATAGGTGTTCAGAATGATTTGATAGTTACCCAGCTAAATTCAAGGGACCAGATGAAACGAGGTCCCCTACTCTTCTGCCATCTTGCCTCCCTCTCCCAACTACAGTATTTTTGAAAATATTTTACCAAATGGGCTTATCTAACATCCTCGGTCAAGCTGTCTGTTTATTTCAGGGTTGCTGCACATATACCCAGATTTATTTGGTATTATCTGATGTATGCTACAGGTGTCTGGTCAAATGGTTACTAACCAGGGAAGTACAGAGCAGAGCCATCTACTCTCAGGTCCTAAGAAATAGATGTCCCCATAACACTGTGATCAATTCTGATCTGCTACACAATCAGGTGGAGCCTCTTTAGCCAAAGATTTGTAAACAAAACTACCATTTTTCAAATATAAGTGAGCCCAAGTTGATTCTTGTCCTTTGTCTTTCATCCAATTAGCAGGACTCTACTTACCTAGAATGACTTAGTGGCAAACTAAAAATGACATATTCTTGAGTTATCTTTCTGGACATTGGTGACATTCTAAATATACAGTCAACCCATCATTGTCAACACAAAAATACGCTATGTATTAAGGAAACACTTGTTTCAACTGTCCCTATGATCAATAACTTTAGCAAAATATCTTAATTATCATGAGCAAAGAGAAAAAAACTATATACATACTTCAGATTTTAATATATTCTTCAACTTGTTAACCTCCAAATTAGTATCTTGGACCTTCTGTTTTATGTCATTAAGTTCATTGTGCGTATCATTCAATTTTTTAGACAGGACCTACAAGAAAAAGATAGCTAGATCTGACTACAAAAAAGTAAAAAATTGGTCTGTGTCAAAAATCACCATAAATTTTAAGTATTTATAAGAAATAATGATAAATAAAAGTTAATACACCTAATATATAAAACTCATAAAAACCCAAAACACTTCAAGTCTACACGCTTTTAACATCACACTCTTTGCCTTAAGACCTTGCAACTTCTTCCAGTGAGTTGAAGTCCATTTAACCACAGCTCTATCTAAACTTGCCTTCACTGTTTGGCTAATGGGACAATAAACAATATGACAAATATAGGCTTGAAAATTATTTATTTATTGGGACTTTCTGTTTGCTGCTTTTGGGAATACTGCAACTATTACCATGTTAATAAATCTGGGTGAGGCTGTGGGATAATGGGAGACATAAGTCCCATCATCCCACTAGGGAAAAAACAGAACAGAAAACACAAGAATTGAAATAGTAAATGAGTGAAGAACCCAAGCAGACAATTCACAAAAAGGAAGCATGAGTAGATAATACTTGAAAAAAGTTAAAATTTACTAATCAAAAAACATTTTTAAAAATTTTTTAACTTTTAAATTTTTACATTTTAATTTGAAATGTTTTAAAACTTAAACACTATTTTGCCTATCAAATTAGCAAAGAAATAAAGTTATTCTGTTACAGCAAGGAATAAGCATTTCCATAAATCTTGGAGTAAACATAAATTTCCAAAAAGCAAATCTGTGATTTGCTATCTGCTATCTATAATCTATTTCAAGAAACATTTTTAAATGCTCATAAAAACAGGAAAGACAAATATGTTGTTTTTGTTGAACACAGATACATGAGTATTCACTACCTTTGAAAATTTCCACTTATAAAGGTTTTTTTTCAATATAGAAAAGAAACTTATAAGCTTTGATTTGATTTAAAAGTAAATCTAGTAAAATTTAACATAAAGAATGTTCACTAAGGCCTAATTTTTTATGGTGACAATATTTATCCACATTAAGTGAATGATGCAGTAAATGACAGTATCTACATAGTGGTATAACCACATACAACATTATGTAGCTACAAGAAATGTTTAGAATAATTTTTAATAACAGAGGAAATTTTTCATCTATATTTTGTGAAAAAGTCAGGATAAAACACTAAAAATACTTCATCCCAATTGGTTAAAAATTGTGGATTTGAGGATGATATTTTTTAAAGGTTTCTGCTTTCCAACTTTTCTATGATATGGGTTCTAAGCTTGTGGTGCACAGAGGGATCCATCTTCTACACCTTGGGCCTTTAACTCAAAGGAAAAAACTACTCTTGAAACAAATGTAGTTGTTATAACACCAATTTTCTTCTGATTATGAAATATGTTTATAAAGTTTTAACAAAGCAGGGGAGTGGTTATGATGTCACAGTAAGCTAATAATATCTACAAGATATTTATCCAGTGATTATGCTGGACACTCCTATTAGTGCCTTCTAGACATATTCTCATTTGCTCTCCAATTTTATTTTTATAAACTGAGATTCAGAGAAGTTAAATGGTATGATCACACAGACAGGCAGGAGATTCAAACACATGAGTCTTAAATACTCCACTCTACTGCCTTATCATGTAGAAAAAAGCATGATATAAAGTGGCATGTGGTTTTATCTCAGTTACAGTAAAAAGTTCATGTAAATAAAAGTACAAAAAGTATTTAAAATACATGGAAAATCAGTAAAAAAAAAATACATTAACAGTGGTTAAGTCTAGTAAAAAGGACAGTGCTTAATCTACTTTTTCATAAATATAAGTTACATTTACCTTTAGCCTATTTGCTCTAGCTATAAGCAGAGCACACAAAAGTAGATCCTATAAATTCATACCTTTGTTTTTGCTACACATTAACTTTTTAAAAATAAACTTTTAGAATACTTTTAGATTTACAGAAAAGTTGTGAAATTAGTACAGAAAGTCCCCATCTACCCTACACTTGGTGTCTTCTTATGTTAGTATGGTACATTTATCACCATTAATAAAACAATATTGATATATCACTAACTAAAGTTCATATTTTATGCAAAATTCCTTCATTTTTATGTAGTATGCCTTTTCTGTCCCAGGATCGCATTATTCATTAACTTAAAAAAAATAAAAGATTTATTTATTTTGAGAGAGAAAGAGAGAGCATGAGCAGGGGGAGGAGTAGAAGGAGAGGGAGAGAGAGAATCTGAAGCAGACACCCTGCTGAGCACGGAGCCCCATGTGGGCTACATCTCACCTGGGCTCAATCTCACCACTGTGAGATCATGACCTGAGTCAAAATCAAGAGTCGGATGCTTAACTGACTGAGCCACACAGGTGCCCCTCATTAACTTTTGACCAAAGTATTTTAACATCTCAGGCAATTTTTTTTATAATTAACAAAGCATTGCACCTTTATATCTGTTTATGTAAATTAAAAATATTTAACAGTTAAAAATATACACTTTCATGATGCAAACTAAACACACTCAGAATGACAGTAAGTGGGGGAATCATTTAGACTAAATCATTTTAAGGGGGTAAGAAAGCTTCCAAAAGGAGTTTTTTAATGTTCAAATTAAAATAATGATATTGGAAATGAAAAGAGTGGATACACTGAAATATATTGGCTTAAATAAGTGGGAATAATTATAAAAGAAAATTTCCCAAAGAATCACCATGCTAATGAGGACCAAAATATGTGGCACAGTCCATACACTCACACTTAAACAGAATAATTGTCTGTCAAATAAATCTACCCCCTCTCAAAAGTTTCTGAAAGCTTTTATCTTCCTTTGTTGATTTGTTCAAATATTTATTCTCAAGTAAGGAAGCACTTCCTAAGGCTTAATATAAATCTATTATATCACCACTCCCTCTCTCCTTTAATACTTCATGTCTGAGAATTTCATTTAGAAATTACATGGCATATTCTGTGTAATAAAAGTTTAAAAAAAAAAAAAAAGGCTGATTCCAAAGCCTGAGCTCTTCTACAAAATGAAACGAGGATTGTGTCTCAGAATAAAACAAAAATTTTTCTTGGAGAAAAAAGATTCTAGGAAAAAGTATACCTGGTTTTCTTGTTTAGCTTTAGAAAACTGTTCTTGGAGATTGTCATTCTCATGAGCCAAGATATCTCTTTCCCTGGCAATCTGAGCCAGCTCATCATTTGTTTCATCCAATTGCCGACGCATTCTGGAAATGTCTTGTTCACACATAATTAGGGCTTCAGTAGACTGTCTATTCCACAAATCAGATAGTACATAAGAAGAGACATTTTACCAAAAACAAAAAAACAAATTCTCATAAGACAGAAGATGGACAGTTTAGCATGAAAACTTTTGATGTTTTAAAAACATTCAAAATTTAAATATAGTTCATTGGAGTTTCTCTTTTGCCCACGTTTCACTACAAAAAGGGATGCTGAATACATAATAGTTATTTGCTAAGTATTTCAAAACTTCTGAAGCTCAAGTATAAGAAAGCCTTCATCCTATCTCTAGCTGCTATAGCTTAGTCTTCTTTGCAGGTTCCTCGTCCTCTGTCCTCTTAAAAATTAATGGTTCTCAGGGCTTCACTCTCAGCACCTGATTCTTCTCACTCCACTCCTTCTCTCAGAAAATCCTATTCATAGCCATGGCTCCCAGTCCCATCTTCAGACGACTCTGAAATCTTATCTCTAGCCCCAGCCTCTTCCTTAATACTGCAAACTTGTATTTAACTGATTATTAGACATATCTGCAAGAAAGTCTCAAAGGCTCTTCAAATTCAGAGGAAAATCATGTTTCCATATACTTTCATAATGTCCAGTATTCATCCCCAGTCAGAAACCTGGCATTTTCCTTGATTCTTCCCCTTATATAAGCACCTCACTCCTCTGTCTCCCAACCCATCTACCCCAATCTATCATCATCTCTTTGGCCTGGGTAATCTTTCTAACACAAAAATCTCCCCAATTTTAATGATTTCTTCTTGTCCAAAAGATAAAATAGACTCATTTATCTATACCACAGACCTCTGCCTATTTAGCATTTCCTTTCATAGTTTCTCTTACACTTTGGGTTCCAACACACTCACCTACTTGTTATTCAAGAGGCTCTTGAACATGATCTGTGGTTCTTTGCTATTCTTTTAAGTTTACTAGGCCAACACCATATTTTCTTGTACTTCCCTAGACAGACTTATGCCTCCTTTCAACATTAGAAAGTTATTACCTCATATGTAACACTGAGCCCCTTGTCTCCTACTATCTTTGTACCTAACAGTACCTTGCCCCCAAAAACTGCTCAAATTTTTGTTGAGTGAATGATTTACCTTGATGCCTGTTCCATCTCAGCAATGATAGTCTTCATGCCTGAAATGGTCTTTTCCTTGAAAAATAATATAAGTACTAAATAAAAAATTATTTTAAATGATTTCTCTTAAAACTAAATGAAAAAAAAGAAATTTTCCCCTCCCTTTTTGATTCCCATTTGGTTTTAAATATTTACATTCTATTCTTCTTTTCTCCACTTTAAAACTAAAGCTTAAATATCAGTGTGTTTGTACTGGATAAAAACAAGATTATGCTTATTAAAGACTACACTTGGGTGCATTGATATGAGATAGATATAGCAAATACTTTGTTAAAATGTTTTGTGTAGTCGCTCAGCAACACAAGGACCTCATAAGACCCTGTTTTTATTGGCAAAACAGTGGTTTGGCATTGAGTGTTTTATACTGGGAACAGAAATGATTCACCTCCTCATTGGTCCATGCTGTAAAGCCCAGGAAAGTGAATCATGTAACACTAATTTTAGTTCTGAGCAATAATAACTTTGATCAAGTAAATTATTTATATTAGTCATCAACATCGTCTTCAAAAAGCTATTCCAACTGAATTACTTATAAAAGTATACTATTAAGTGTAAGCTAATAAAGAGATAAGCATTATGCCTACAACAAAGGTATAAAAAAAATAAACTACTGACATTCTCCCTTTCCGAGGCTGTGATGAGGGAGTACAATTAACAGAATCAGTTAAGGCTCAAGGTGTGAATATCTTAATGCCATCAATATCATCCCTACACCTTCTCCTTTTAAAATTCTCATTGATCCTAACTAGTTACAGATAACTCTACACAGATACTTAGAGCTACATTAGACCTAAAAAAAAAGTAGGAAAATTATTCTTTCACTAAATAACTACATTTCATTTTGCCCTTTAAATTTTCAAATCCTTAGTAACCAAGTAGCAAGATGAACAACTAAACCCATATTTCCCAACCAGTTCTGCTCCTGTTTTTTTAGAAAGACAGTTGTGTGTGTGTGAGTGTGTGTATTATCTTCCTTTATTCTTGTGCTCCTCTCGAGGCTATTTTTAGCTCCAGTTTCCCATTCTGCTTTCTGGTAGAACGGTGCAGAGTCCACATCTGGCAGTAATGGATATCAGGGTATGGTTAAAATACATATTAGCAAAGCAGTTAAACCCCTTTAAAAAGCACAAGCCAATTAGAGAAAATACTGGTTAAAATAGAATATTTATACAAGGTTTTGAAATATAACTTCATACGTTTCTAAATAAATTCTAAAACACTAAACTTCTAGTGTTTCTGAAAGCCATTATTTGGTTAAACTTCAAATATGGTTTATAAGTCTATATAGGACTTCCTTTATCAGTAGAAATTTATATTGAAAGTAAGACTCTCTGAGAACATTGTAAAGCATCCAGGATAACAAAATTATTGGGTAGAATCAAATAATACATCCTCTTAGCTTATTTTTCTCTTAATATGACCCTAATACCACCATTTCCCAAATTGTTGAAATCTATGCCATCATTATTAATTTAATATTCCTTGTACAATCTCGACATGCTTAACCAGAGACACGGACTCAAGTTAATTATCAAAAATTCAATGTGAAAAGGATGGTCATAAATCTACTTAGAAAAAATAAACAACCTAAAATGTTACACAAATAGTACTTTTATTATTCAAAAATATGTGAACTTGCTATTGAGTTTTCTAACTTTAATTGGTAGCAACTAGTAAAATATCTTTTAAAACTATGATTACCAGAAAAAAATTTCCCCTTATTCACTATAATGTAGGCTTTTTCCACAGTAATTTATTTCTGTAATCACCAGATAAGACTGTAAAATTACTGCCTTTTACTGAAGGGTATTTGTAAATTCAGTTCTGAAATATCATTGTAGAGCATATTTCCTCTTTTGAATGTCTAACACTGTTTTAAAAAGTTATTTTCGGGGCGCCTGGGTGGCACAGCAGTTAAGTGTCTGCCTTCGGCTCAGGGTGTGATCCCGGCGTTGTGGGATCGAGCCCCACATCAGGCTCCTCCGCTATGAGCCTGCTTCTTCCTCTCCCACTCCCCCTGCTTGTGTTCCCTCTCTCGCTGGCTGTCTCTATCTCTGTCAAATAAATAAATAAAATCTTTAAAAATAAATAAATAAATAAATAAAAAATAAATAAATAAAAAGTTATTTTCCCTTCAAAGGGTGGATGTGTTTACATTCATGATCTTACATGAAGTTCCTGATTTTGAAATGGGCTTGTAACTCAATATTCCTTGTGAAGGAAAAAATAATGTTGGTAAGTTAGCAGAATTGAAGAAACATGAAATATTAGACATAGCAGAGGAAAATGATTCAGAAATTTCGACAGAATTTGTTTCTAAATGTTAGTGTTTTTAAAGAAAATCGTGGGGTGCCTGGGTGGCACAGTGGTTAAGCGTCTGCCTTCGGCTCAGGGCGTGATCCCGGCATTATGGGTTCGAGCCCCACATCAGGCTCCTCCGCTGTGAGCCTGCTTCTTCCTCTCCCACTCCCCCTGCTTGTGTTCCTTCTCTCACTGGCTGTCTCTATCTCTGTCAAATAAATAAATAAAATCTTTAAAAAAAAAAAGAAAATCGTGTCGAACTATTCAAAAAGTGTTCTGAATACAATCAGAAGTAAAACTCTACTCCCCCCCAAAAAACCCATATCAAAAATATTAAGGCATAACTATGAAGTAATTAGCCTTTTCAACAAATAAGCCAAAATTTACTATCTGATGGACTTGGAGAGCAAAATTTCAGTTGTGCTATGAATAGATTCCCAAATCTAATCATTTCACTTCAACCTTCTCTCCAAACTTAAAAATCTAAGAGCCTATGACTGTTTCAACTATGTGTTCCAAAAACATGTCAATAATCTTCCTAAGCCTGTTTTATTTCTGTTTCCTAGTTCATGCATGGGAACCATTCATGTAGTTCCTAAGTCAGAAAGCACATCTTGTCAATCTTCCCTTAAAGATTTATTTCTCTTATAGATACTGCCACTATTCTAATAAAATTCCTATCATTTCACTTGTAGCTGGTATCGTTGTCACTATTCTCATTTCCCTATAATCCCTCCTTTACACGGACTAACAAGTGCCAGAATATTTGTTTCAACATAAAGATCTAATTGCAACACATCATTTACATTATTTCAACGATCCTCTATATCCATGATGATAGAGTCTAAACTCAATATCACATGTATTTCTATGATTTGTTGCTTAACCCTCCCATCTCATCTTTTGCCCCCAGCCCTGCTCCCATACTGACCTCTCTTGAAGTTCTCTTATGAAAGCCACTGGGCTGTCATAGAAGCTGTTTTACCTGTCTGGATCACCCTTTCTCTCATTGTCCCTTTTGTCTAAATTTTGTCCTGACTATTCCTAGTCATCACAGGGCAGTCCAGGCACCATCGCTTCCTGGAAGGCTCTCTAGATCTTTCTCCTCTCCTAATCCAACCCTCAGGTTGAATTAGGTACGTTTCTAACTCCATTTGCACATTGTGCACATATCACTTGAGCACTTAGTACATTCCATCATGATAACATTGTATCTTTCTCCCAATTATACTGTAGCCTTTTGGAAGGCATACCCACTCATCCTCAGTTTCTAACATTATACCCGGTACATGTCAATAATTGTTTGTTGAATGCATGCATGCATGGATGGATGGATGGACGGATGGATAAAGGAATGAATCAGATCCCTTAGAGAGGGAAAAGACCATTCCAATGATGCTGCCTTTGCTTAAATTATTTGGGGCAAACAGTTTAGGAACTGTCTTCAGAATTGGTTTATGAAAAAGAAAAGGGTATCAATATTTCCCTGCCTTTTTGGCAACACCTTTGTTATTGTTGTTTGAACAACAAAAAATGTGGGATGGAGATTATCATCCGGCTTTATTCACCAGCTACTTATGATCTACTCTCAAAAGCTGAGGATGGTGCAAAAATATGCTCCTAGTTTTGAGCACAATTAAAAAGGCAGTTTTCATGGACATAGTGCTTCCTAGGGTGGCTGCCCGAAAATATAAGTTCTGGTGTCCTTTAAAAAAGAAATCAGTCTCACTGCTTTATTACCATGCTTCACATTTTGATTTTTGAATTAGTTATTATCAGTGAGTGTTAATCACAAATTTATGAGAGAAAATCAACTTAAAATATAAGCTAGTGGACCTGGCCACATAGTTCCCAAGACTATCTTGAAATATTTCCAAATCAAATTTTATAGTTTCAACTCTCTAGAAAAAAAAATTGAGAAAATCCTATTACTTTATTCAGATTCAAGTTCAAACATTTCTTTTAGCTACAGTTCTCAGAACATACTTTCATTGCCAAACTCTCTCCAAGGGATGCAATATTCTCAGATTTTTTATCCAAACATGCTTGCAGGCATTCCTTTTCTTTAGCCAGATCGTTGAGGGTTGCACCAAGAATGCTGATTTCTTCTCTCTGGGCAATACTTTGCCTGGTAAAATTATCTAAATATGTAATCATAAAGGCATTGTTTTAATCAAGATAATTTTTTTTCCAATTGAAGCAGATTAAAATACTTTTCAAAGTAAACTATCCTATATTGCGTTCAATGACTAAAAAT
This sequence comes from Ailuropoda melanoleuca, assembly GCF_002007445.2. Taxonomy (NCBI): domain Eukaryota; kingdom Metazoa; phylum Chordata; class Mammalia; order Carnivora; family Ursidae; genus Ailuropoda; species Ailuropoda melanoleuca. Next base: position 67,579,077 of record NC_048221.1, on the reverse strand, counting down.
AAGTACTGTATCCCAAATAAAAAATGGCTTTTGTTGTTACTGATTAAAAACTAAGATGAACCATTAAATTCTAAATGACTCATAAATGTAAAAGCACAATTAACACATTTAAATAAGAACAGCAAAGGAAAGCTCTATAGCATAAGTTCTCAAAGTAGATTTATATGTGTGGTGGGGGAGGAAAGGGTGAGTGGCCAAAATGAGTGGAATATTAAAACAACCTGTGACCTCTCTCCCTCTGATTTCCCCACCCTCTAACCTAGAATCACCATTGCATATAAGTTGGTGACTAAAAGATCTTAATATAATATTTACTTGGGTCATCTTCAGAATCAAATGTCTCATGATATTCTGATTTTTCTAAAGTAGGGTTATAAAAAAAAAATTCCACAAAGTCTGATTCAATTTGTGATAACAATGGCAAGCCACTGTCAATGTTGAAGGTCTGACTGATTGGTATAGAATAGTGGTTTTCAAATCATAGTTTTTTAACCAGCACCATCAGCATCATCTGGAAACTTGTCAGAAATATAAATTCTGAGGTCCCACACCAGACCTACTGAATCAGAAATTGAGTGGGCAGAGCAATTTATGTTTTCACAAGCACCACACCCATGTGATTCTAATGCCTGACAAAGTTTGAGAAGCACTTGAGGAAATTAGTACAGATACGAAAAGCCTTGGCCATATCTTACTTCAAGGAGCCTACTAGCTCCAGTGATGTTTAGTAGCTCCAAATGATTCTGACACACACCAAAGTTTGAGAAATCCCAGTCTAGAGCTCTACAAGGGAAGCTCTGTTACACCAGACCTCTAGGTAAATCCTTGCCAACAGTCATCCAAAGCAGTGCTAAGAGAGGTAAAACCATATGCCAAGAGGATGCTCTATATAGTACTTAAAAGTACATCATGTCCCTTTTCCAGAGAGTACTGTCTTTAAGGTAAACCACATGTTTTGGGGTATTCTGATATTTGAGTTCATTCCCACTGGCCTAAAATAAATATATTTTAAAACTCTAAAACAGCTTTACTATCTCCTAGCTTAAAAAAATATCCTCAACCCCGCATCCCACTCAAGCTACCACACCATTTTCCTGCTTCTGTTAATAGCTAAGCTGAAGAGACTTCTATTCTCTCCCAACCCTACCTTCTCACTTCCCAATCATTCCTCAACCTACTCCATCTTCCACATCCAACACTCCATTCACACTTTGTCAATGTTACCAAAACCTCCAATGTGCCAAATCCAATCAATATTTTTCATCTTCATCTTATTGTAATTCTCAAAGATATCTGACAATTGATCATACCCTCTTTTAAAAGTATTTTGCTCTCTTGCCACAGCATATAGTCAAATATATGTACACTTCCCACCAGAAGTAATATACAGATATGTACCATGTTTCATTAACTTTATGGACAAGCCACAATGTAGTATGAAAACTTGTAAATTTACAAGGGATCATTACAAATTTATAAAGTGTCACGCTTTGTTTAGCTATTTCTGCATTGAAAAATATGAAGCCATGTCTAAGTATTTTTGGTCCTAAACATAAGTAAAAAATTTTATTATCAAAGAAAAAACACATTTTCCACAATTCTTCATTGATAAACTTTTAATTTATGGGCCTATTTCCAGGTTTATCTATGTTATAACTGAAGAGAAGAAACCATGTTTTTCTACCACACTTTAAAAAATATATATATTTATGTACGTATATATTTATTTATCAGGGAAAAAAAACTCACCAATTTTTTCATCCAAGCACATAATTTTCTCCTGAGTAAGCTGTAGCTCATACTTTTTCTTAGCAAGATGTCGCTGAGTATCAGAAAGATCTTTTTCTGTGTTTTCATATAAAAGTCTGTAAACATTTTAATAATAAAACTAATTCTGAAATTTATATGTTTTATCAACTTTCTAGTGTATTTAAATCTAAAAACTGGTAAGGACAGTAACATACATTTTTTCTTTTTAATATTTTCTTTATAAAAGTATATTATAGGAAGTTTGGAGAATAAAGGGTAAAAAGGAACCCTCAATCTACCACTCCATAAAAGCTACTATTAGCATTTTGGTGTTCACTATTTAGTATTTTTTCACAATATATATTTTAAAGTTACCATACTATAAATACAAAATTGGATCCTGATTTTTTTTTCGCTTACACTTAATCTTTAATATTTTTCAATCCTATAATACGGCCCTCCAAATCATTTTCTGGCTGACAAGTATTATATGAGCAATAGCCATTTACCTTTTTTTTTTAAAGATTTTATTTATTTATTTGTCAGAGAGAGAAAGTGTGCACATGCAGGTGGAGCAGGAGGCAGAGGGAGAAGCAGGCTCCCTGCTGAGCAAGAAGCAAGGAGCTGGATGCGGGACTTGATCCAAGGACCCTGAGGTCATGACCTGAGCTGAAGGCAGACACTTAACCGACTGAACCACCCAGGCGCCCCAAACATTAAGTACTCTTGACACAACATCCACACAAAGCTTCTAAACCAGGTTATCACAAATACCCCACCACAACCTAAATATTAAAAACAAAAACCCCTCCAGTATATATACACCAAGAGAATCTACTGTGAAAAAAAATAAAATACTATCAAAAGTACAAATAACTGAAGTCTTCACTTCAACAAAGAAAACAAGGGGAAAGCACAAATGCAGTCCCCCACTACCACAAATTATGCCGTCAAGTTTCCCACATTTGGGGGAAATTGCAGGGGTCAGCACATCGATGGGAGTGCAATGGATAAGCTTTGCCCTGGGAAAACCACTTTCTTGAGTATAACAGTAAGAAAAAGTTTGAAAATACAGGGAAATTCCACTTTAGTCCAAATGAAGAATCTTTTCATATGCCTTGACAAATTATTTTCTTAGCTTTTTTCCTTGTAAAGCAGCATTTAAAAAAATGCATGCTAAGGGGTGCCTGGCTGGCTCAGTCAGTGGAGCGCACAACTCTTGATCTCGAGGTTGTGGGTTTAAGCCCCACATTGGGTATAGAAATTACTTTTATAGACTGGTGATGGGTAGTAAGGAGGGCACGTATTGCATGGTGCACTGGGTGTTATACGCAACTAATGAAGCATCAAACTTTACATCGGAATCTGGGGATGTACTGTATGGTGATTAACATAATATAATAAAATTAAATTAAAAAAAAAAGAAATTACTTTTAAAAAATCTTTAAAAAATTCATGCTAAAATCAGAAGCATAAATGTAACAAGTCTATCAATTCATATGATAATGATGAGTCCTGAAAGAGGATTGCGGCAAAACCTTCCAGTGCACACTGTGGCTTTTTTTATGCTGCTAAATTGCACTGCAGACATATACTTTCCAAAATAGCCATATCCCCCAGCACAACACAGGGATCCATCTATTAAGAAAAACAAAATAGAAAACTACACACGTAATCAGAAGTTCTCAAATCAGACCTTTAAGTCACTGACCAATAAACCTACGCCTAATACAGACATTTAAGCAATAAAAACTTCAGAAATAAAGCTGGTAGCTTCTTTTGCAGACTCTTGTAACACTGATGTCAGAAAAGACTCTTACAACTCCTCTAAGATATATTTAGAACTTTAAGCAACCTACTTTTTTTTTTTCAAATGCCCAAAGTCCTAGAAGAGATTTTTGGTTGCTTCCAAGGTTGGGCAATTAAAGCTCCTGTAAACATCGTGTGCAGATATTTGTGTGCACATAAGATTTCAAGTACTTTGAGTAAATACCACAGAGCACTGTATGGTAAGAGTGCGTTTAGCTTTGTAGAAATCGCCAAACTGTCTAATAACGTGGTTGTGCCGTTTTTAAATTCCCACCAGCAAGGAGTAAGAGCTCCTGTTGATCCACATCCTCACCAGCATTTGTTGTCAGTGATCCAGATTTTGTCAATTCTAATAGGTATATAATAGTATCTCACTGTTGTTTTAATTTGCATTTCCCTGATGACCTATAATGTAGAGCATCTTTTCATATGCTTATTTGCGATCTGTATATCTTCTTGTGGAGGTCTGCTAAGGTCTTTGGCCCATTTTTTAATTGGGTTGTTTGTTTTCTTATTGTTGAGCTTTTAAAGAATTCTTTGTATGTTTTAAATAACAGTTCTTGATCAGCTGTGTCTTTTGCAAATATTATCTCCCAGTCTGTGGCTTGGCTTCTCATGTTCTTGACATTGTCTTTAATTTTAATGAAGTACAGTTAATCATTTCTTGCACAGGTTGTGCCTTTGCTGTTATACCTAAAAAGTCATCTACATATTGAAGGTCATCTAGGTTTTTGCCTGTTATCTTCTAGAGGTTTTACAGTTTTACATTTAGGAATATGATCCATTTTAAGTCCATTTGAAGGTGATATCTGTGTTGCAATTTTATTTTTTTGGCACGTGGATATCTAGTTGTTCCAGCACCATTTGTGGATTCTGTTCCGCTGATCTATTTGTCTATTCTTTTACTAATACCACAGTATCTTGATTACTATAGCTCTACAGTAAGTCTTCAAGTACTGTCAGTGCTCCAACTTAGTTTTTCTTCAATATTCTGCTGCCTATTCTTTTGCTTCTCTACATAAACTTTAAAATCTTTTTACTGATATCCACAAATAACTTGCTGTGATTTTGATTAGAACTTACTGAATCTATAGATCAAGTTGAGAAGAATGGACATCTTGAAAATACTATGTTTTCCTATCCAAGAACATAGAATATTTTTCTTTCTTTTTTTAAAAAAGATTTATTTGGCAGGGGAAGGGGCAGAGGGGGAGGAAGAGAGAGAATCCTCAAGCAGACTCCCTGCTGAACGCAGCGCCCAGTGCAGGGCCTGATCTCATGACCCTGAGATCATGACTCAAGCTGAAATCAAGAGTAGGATGCTTAACCAACTGAGCTAACCCAGGCACCCCTAGAGTATTTTTCAGTTTATTTAGTTCCTGTTTGATTTCTTTCACCAGTTTTGTACTTTTTCTCATACAGATCTTATACGTAATTTGTTAGATTTATATGTAAGTATTTCATTTTGGGGGTAGTAATATAAATGGTATTGTGTTTTCAATTTTAAATTCCACTTCTTCATTGCTAGTATAAAAAAAGCAATTGATTTTGCCTATTAACCACATATCCTGCAATCTTGTAGTAACTGCTTATTATTTCTAGATTTTTTGTTGATTCTTCTGGATTTTTCAATACAAAATATCATATCATCTACAATAGATTTTAATACTGAACTCTTTTTAGTCTCAAATACCCAGACTCAAACTGAACCAGTCTTGGACTCACTGGACACAAAGACCCAAACTAACTTTTTATTAACAGATAGCTCTATCAATCATTCAAAACTATATGGAAAATTCTTCTTGGGCCTAGAGATGTTTGATACACTGATGCAGACACACAGTTTTTTAATCTACTTCTAGGAAATGTTATGAAAATACTCTAGCTTTTTACTATTGTTGTCTGACATAGAAACCCAAACAGAAGAACTTCTGCTACTAAAATATACCTGTTTGAAAGAAAAGTTTATTTAAGCAGTATAGGAACACAGATAATGAGTACTGGTTTGAAACACTGGGGAATTTCTTCTTCATCAGCAATGAAACTCAAACAGAAATGGATTAATTTCTTTTTGGCTGATTTGGCTTGGAACACTATGGAACTTCAATTCTGAGATAGAGAAATTCAGATATGTGCTGAACCGTGCTCAGGACTCAATTTCTAGTGAGTGTTCACACATGGGACAAAACTTTTCTCATCAACTGACAAAACAGAAAACAGGAACAACAATATTTTAACTATATTGAATGTAGCTGGATTATGTAGCTTCTGATTAGTTTCTCTGTAATTCCTTGCCTTTTGTACATGTAAATATGAAACCTATGACATGAATATATTACAAAGTGTAAGATACTGATCTATAAAAAATAAACTGACAGCTGACTTCTCAGCAGAAATAATGTAAGTCAAGATAGTGGAAAGATATTACTCAAAGTATTAAAAAATAAAAATAATTCCCAACCTTTAGAATTCTCTATCTAGCAAAAAGATCCTTCAATACCAGCAAGGTTACAACAGAGGTGGCGAGAAATGCTCTGCTTTTGAGTACATTTTGAAGACAAAACAAACTGGATTGGATATGGATATATGAAATCATGGATTACTCAAGGTTTCAGGCCAAGAACTGCATGAATAGACTTTCCATTTACTGAGATGAGGACTGAAAGAGCAGATTTATGTGTGTCAGAGGGTGAAGGGTAGTGAATAGCAGAACTCAGGTTTGAAAATGTTAAGTTTGAGGGGCGCCTGGGTGGCTCAGTCGTTAAGCATCTGCCTTTGGCTCAGGGCGTGATCCCGGCGTTCTGGGATCGAGCCCCACATCAGGCTCCACCACTGGGAGCCTGCTTCTTCCTCTCCCACTCCCCCTGCTTGTGTCCTCTCTCTCACTGGCTGTCTCTCTCTGTCAAATAAATAAATAAATAAAATCTTTAAAAAAAAATGTTAAGTTTGAGATGTCTGTTAGACATACCAGTGAAGATGAAAAGGAGGTGGTTGGACATTCGGGTCTGGAGTTCAAGAAAAAAGTCCATGCTACAGATATACATTTGAGAGTCAAGAGTAAATACATGAGACTGGATGAGTTCACTGAGGGATGAGTACACATACAAGAACAGAAGTGGTCTAAGGATTGAGCTCAGGGACACTTCAACATTTGCAGATCATGGAGACAAGGAGGAACTAGCAGAAGAGCCTGAGACAAGACATCCAAGAAGATGAAAAGAAAATCAAATGAGCATGGTACCTCAGAAGCCAGCAAAGAAAGTATTTAAAGGAGTAGAGAAAAAGCACAACTGATCGTCTTTGTCAAATGTTGCTGATAGGTCAAATAAAATGAAGACTGAGGACTGACCACTGAATTGAGCAACATGAAAGTAAATATTACCTTGGAAAAAAGTTTTCATAGAATGGAAGGAGAAAAAGGCAGACTACAGTAGGTTTAAAAGAGAACAAAATGTAAGACACTGGAGCCAGAAGTTTAGACAACTCTTTCAATGAAAGATATAAAATTTAGTCCAAATATGTAATATATCTGAATAACATGGTTACAAATCTGAACTAAGGGACAAATAGAAAAACACTGCACCTAACTAGTTCAAAGTTAACAAATTTCTCAAGTATACACAGATAATTACAAAAATTGACCATAAAAGTAGAGGGAAACACATTTCAGAAATTTGAAATCTAGTATGTTGTGAAAAATAATATAATTAGCAAAAAGTCAATCAAAAAGATAAGTGAAAATTCATTATTTTTTTGGATACTTAAAATCACACTAATAAATAACCAGTAGATCAAGTAAGAAGTAATGATGAAAATTAGAAAATATTTTATAAGAAGTACATAATGAGGGGCGCCTGGGTGGCACAGCGGTTGAGCATCTGCCTTCGGCTCAGGGCGTGATCCCAGCGTTGTGGGATCGAGCCCCACATCAGGCTCCTCTGCTATGAGCCTGCTTCTTCCTCTCCCACTCCCCCTGCTTGTGTTCCCGCTCTCGCTGGCTGTCTCTATCTCTGTCAAATAAATAAATAAAATCTTTAAAAAAAAAAAAAAGTACATAATGAAACTTGTAGAATACATTCAAGTAAGTATTTTGAGGGAAACTTATGGCCTTAAATGTTTATATTGGGGGGGGGAAAGCCTGAAAAGTAATAATATAAGCACTAATCTGAAGAAATTAGAAAAAAAAAATCTAAAGAAAATAAGACGGAAATAATAAAGAACAAAACTCAATGAGGATCACCAAAGCAAAATGTTGGTCCTTTGAAAAGACTAATAACAACAGACTAAAAAAGAAGAAATCGCTACAGATTCTATAGACATTAAAATGTTCATAGGATATTGTAAACAACATTATCCTAAAAATGTTTTAAAATCCAAAGAAAATGAACAAATGCCTTAACAATATATACTGAATGGAATAAGAAGAAATTTCGAATTGTTCCTTTATCCATTAAACAAATAAAATAAAAACTTCCCTCAAAAAAAAAAAAAAAGTTGGATCCAAAAGGCTTCACTGGTTAAGTACTAAAACTTCAATATTATGCCAACTCTTCCAGGCAATGAAAGAAGACCAAATGAATTGAGATTATTATAAAGTTCACATGATATTAATACCAAAATCTGATTTTAAGAAGCCCCAAGAAAGGCAAGTTACTGGCCAATCTCAATTATAAAAAATATGTAAATATCTTAAACAAAGCATTAACTGACACCAGAAATCTATAAAAAAAGTGTAACATACCCTGACCATTTGACAAAGCACATTTATTCCTGGGGGGGAAAAACTCTCAGTAATCCAGGAAGAAAAGGAAACTACTTCAACCTGAAAGAAGACATCGACGAAAAACATATAGCTAACATCATACTAACTGTTGAGAGTCTAAATACTTCCCCTTACAAGTGGAACTAGACAAGGACGTCCACTTCATCATTTCTATTCAACATCGTACTGGATGTTCTAGCCAATGCAATAAGGCAAGAAACAGAAAAACAAAAACAAAAAAAGCATGCAGACCAAACATGTAAAACTGTCTTCATCTGCAGATGACCTGTCTATGTGGAAAATTAAATGGATTCTACAAAAAGGCTACTAGAACTAAAATGTAAATTTAGAAAGTTGTAAAATACCAGATAAATATATAAAAATCAATTGTGGGACTTCTGGTTTTAACCCTAACAAGTAAAGAGCTTAGACACTGTCATTTTCATTTTTATAACAAAAAAAGTGACAAAATGAAAATCAAAGATTTTCTATGACACATTAGAACAGTGAATTACAGAGCAAACTGCCAATTCAGAATCTGAAAAGAATAACCAAGATCTGCTCATCTGGAGCAGAAGCCACTGGAATCACAAATGGCTATGAACACTTAAATAATAATTCTGACACATTGCTGGAGGCTGAGTTTGCACTTACCTGAGAGTGAGAAGTTCTTACCGGCCACAGTTTTAGAGGGATCCCTGTATTTCAGTGTTTACCTCCAGGAACTCCACTAGGTTCTCACAGTAAAGATCTGAGAAAGATCCCCCGTGACTCTGACAGGGGGAAAGTAATTATTGTGAAAACTGCCCAGAGCATTCTCCACAATAAAGGCTTACTCTTCAAGTAAAAAGACTTTACCATAGCTTTATCCCAGCTACAAAAGGACAATTCTCCCGCCGTACCCTCTCTAGCCTTCCTGTCTCACATAAGTGTATTAAAATATATATATATATGTGTATATATATATATACATATATATGTGTATATATATATACACATATATATATATACCAATGGAAAAACTCTTATAAACATCATAGCCCAGAGACACAGGTCCACTAAAAGATTGAAATTTAAGGACAAGAGTAGAGAACATGTTCCTTCCTCTCACCTAATTACCACACTAACAGGGTTCCATGATAATCACAGTGAATCACAACCAAAAGAGCTGCAAGATGCATGCTCTCACTGAGAAAGCATACCCAAGGAAGCCTAAAGTCAAAAGGAGAAAAAACAATCAGGACAACAGAGAAATCTGAAGTCTCTGGTACCCCATTCTACAACAGACATTGAACACAGATCAATTGCCAGCCAAATAAACATGAACAATGACACGAGAGGCTTATTTACTTCAGTTAACAACCATTACAATATGTGTGGCTTCAACAAGAAAATTACAAGGCATCCCAAAAGTCAAGCAAAAACACAATGGAAGGATAAAACCAGACTCAGATACAGCACAGCCACGGGAATTATCAAACAGGAAAATTTAAATAACTATGACTAATTGGTAAGGGTACTAATGGAAAAAGCAGACAATGTGCAGTAACAGGTGGGTAACATAAACAGAGAGATGGAAACTGAAAGAAAAAAGAGGAAATGCCAGAAAGCAAAATACTGTGACAAAAAAAAAATGCTTTTGATGGGCTCAACAGTAGATTGGACACAGTCAAGCATAAATCATTGAGCTTAAAGACAGGTCAATTAAAACTTCCCAAACTGAAATGCAAAATGCAAAGAGAAAAACAAAAACAAAACAGAACAGAACATCTAAGAACTGTAGGTATAATTCAAATACCAAAAGGAGAAAAAAGAGAACAAGAGCATAAGAAATATTTGAAGTATTGTGAAATAAAAATAAGCCATGGGGATGAAAAGTACAGTAGAGGGAATATAATCAATAATACTGTAATAACTTTACAGCGATCCACGGTAACTACACTCACTGTGGTGAACATTTCATAATGTATATAGTTATCAATCACTATGTTCTACACTTAAAAAAATATATGTCAACTACACTTCAATTTAAAAAATGTTTTAAGTAATAATGGCCTAGAACTTTCCAAAGTTAATGCACAGTGTCTACAGGCAGGGAACTATAAAACAATGATGAAAGAAATCAAAGATCTAAATAAATGGAAAAATATTCCATGTTCATGGGTTGAAACAGTCCATATCAAGATGTCCATTCTCCCCAGCTTGATCTACAGGTTCAATGCAAATCCAATGAAAATCTCAGAAAGCTATTTTATAGATATTTATTTTAGAATCAGAGGTACTGATTCTAAATTTTACATGGAAAGGCAAACAACCAAGAATAGCCAATATACTAATGATGAAGAGAAAGCTGGAGGATTCACACTACCTAGTTTCAAGACTTACTATACAGTTATAGTAATCAAGACAGCATGGTTTGGCGAAAGAATGAACCAAATAGATCAATGGAATAGAATGGAGATCCCAGAAATAGGCCCACACAAATATAAGCAATTGACCTTTTTTTTTTTTTTTTTTNTTTTTAATTTGACAGAGAGACGGCCAGTGAGAGAGGGAACACAAGCAGGGGGAGTGGGAGGGGAAGAAGCAGGCTCCCAGTGGAGCAGGGAGCCCAACGTGGGGCTCAATCCCAGGACCCTGGGATCAGGCCCTGAGCCAAAGGCAGATGCTTAACAACTGAGCCACCAAGGTGCCCCAAACAATTTGATCTCTGACAAATGAGCAAAGACAATACAGAAAGGGCAGTCTCTCAACAAATGGTGCTGGAACAATTTTAAGACATCTGTATGCAAATTAAGTGAACTGAGACACAAGACTTTACATCTTTCACAGAATTAATTCAACACAGATCACTGAACTTAAGTGTAAAATGAAAAACTATACAACTTCTAGAAGAAAACATAAGAGAAAAATACATACACGTGGGTTTGGTAATGAGTTTTTAAATACAACACCAAAAACACAATCCATGAAAGTAAAAGGTAAGCTGAACTTCATCAAAATTTAAAATTTCTGCTCTGCAAAAGACACCATTAAAAGAATGAAAAGACAAGGCACAGATGGGGAGAATATATCTGCAAATCATATATCTGATATTTGAAACTGAAAATGGGTGAAATATCTAAACAGATACCTCACCAAAGAAAATACAAAGATGGCAAGTAACAATATGAAAAAATGCTCCACATCATTCGTTATTAGCAAACTGCAAGTTAAAACAATGAAATATTGCTACACGCCTATTATAATGACTAAAATACAAAAATGTGACAATACCAAATGCTAACAAGGATATGAAGCAACAGATCATTCATCGCTGGTGGGAATGCAAAATGGTACAGTCACTTTGAAAGAGTTGGGCCTTTCTTATAAAGCTAAATATAGTTTTAATCTAGTATTCAGCAATTACGCTCCTAAGTATTTACTGATCTGAAAACCTATGTCCACACAAAAACCTGCACATGAAAGTTCACAGCAGCTTTATTCATAATTGCCAAAAACTGGAAGCAACCAAGATGTCCTTCAATAGGTGCATGGAGAAACACATTGTAGTATATACATATGATAGATTATTATTCGATGATAAGAAGAAATAAGCTATCCAGGTATGAAAAAACATGAATGAACCTAAAATGCACATTGCTAAGTGAAAAAGCTGGTCTGAAAAGGTTGTATGCTGTATTTCAATTATATGGCATTCTGGAAAAGGCAAACATTTCCTCAGCCAGGTGATAAAGGTCAAAATCAACAGTAATAAATCCTATGGACAGTACATACCCATAATACCCTATACCCTAAAATGGAAATTTACCTCTGTGACTTTTCTCTCAAAAACAAATTACCCCGTCTAATCATGACAAAAACAGCAGACAAACCCCAACTGAGAGACATTCTACAAAATACTTGATTAGTACTCCTCAAAACTGTCAAGGTCATGAAAAACAAGGAGTCTGAAACTGTCATAGCCAAGAGAAGCCTAAGGAAACATGACAACTAAATGTAATGTAGTGTCCTGGATGAGATCCTGGAATAGAAAAAAGACATTAGGGGGAAACTAAGGAAATTTGAATAAAGTATGGACTTCAGTTAATAATGTATCAAATAACTGATTCATTAATTCTAACAAATGTACTAACGTAAGACGTTAATAAGAGAGAAACTCGGCATGAGGTATGTAGGAACTCTACCATCTTCACAATAGCTCTGTTAATCTAAAACTGTTGTAAAATACAAAGTTTATTTTTAAAAACAACTATTTTTGGGGCGCCTGGGTGGCTCAGTCTTTAAGCGGCTGCCTTCAGCTCAGGTCATGATCTCAGGGTCCTGGGATCGAGCCCCACATCAGGCTCCCTGCTCAGTGGGAAGCCTGCTTCTCCCTCTCCCACTACCCCTGCTTGTGTTCCCTCTCTTGCTGTGTCTCTCTCTGTCAAATACATAAAATCTTAAAAAAAAAAATAAAAAATAAATGAAAACAACTGTATTTTCATATACAAGCAATAAACAAACAGAAAGTGATGTGTTAAAATCCCATTTACAAGAGTATCAAAAAAATAGGAAATACTCATATAAATCTGACAAAAGTAGCACAGGACCTATACACTAAAAACTACAAAACATTGCTGAGGGAAATTACAGACCTGTTTATGAGTGGGAACACTTGATATTCTTTAGATGTCATTTTCCCCAATTCTAATCAAATTCCCAAGCAGGTTTTTGGGTTTCTTTTTTACACACTGCGAAACTGATTTTTAAAATAAAATACAAAGGAACTAGAATAGCCAAAACTACTTTGAGAAAGAACAAAGTTGGAGGACTAACATTACCTAATTTGAAGACTTTAAAACAAAATGGAACAAAAAGTGATCAGGCAGGTTATACTGATATAAATAGATTCATCAAATAAAATAGATCATTAAGAAAAGACTTCTACATACATGGACAAGTGACTTTCTGCAAAGCACAAAAACAAGAAAGGATAGTTTTTCAACACATACTGGAACAACTGGATATTCTTATGCAAAAAAAGGTGAACTCTGATCTACATCTTGTACTATATACGAAAACTTTGAAATGAATAGCAGATTTAAATGTTAAGAACTATAAAACTGCTACAAGAAAACACAAAACAAAAATCTCAGTGACCTTACACATGACACTGATTTCTTTAAAAGAATATAAAAAGCTGGATATAATTCTTAAAAAACCAATGATTTCACTTAATCAAAATGAAAAACATTTGCTCTTTAAAAGAGAGTTAATATAAAGGTAAGCCACAGAGTGGGAGAAAATACTTGCAAAATACACCTGACATAGGACTTACGATATAGAAAAGGACTTTTGCAACTTGGTAATAATATAAACAATTCAATAAAAGTGTGCAAAAGATTTGAACAGACACTAAAGAAGATAAATGTATGGTACATAATAAGCACATGCACAGATGCTCAAAACCATTAGTCATTAGGAAAGACAAATTAAAATCATAATACATACCTATTAGAATGGTTAAGATTAAAAAGATAATGCACACCAAGTGTTGATAAGGCTACATAACACCTGGAACACTCATACACTACTGGTGCAAATGTAAAATAAAATAGTACAACCACTTTGGAAAACAGTTTAATAGCTTCTTCAAAATTAAACGTATATCCATCACATGACTCAGTCACTCTACTCTTAGATATTCATCCAAGAAAAATAAAAGCTTATGTCCATATGAAGACTCATATAAGAATGTACTTGAATGTTTTATTTGTTATAGCCCCAAACTGGAAACAACCAAAATGTCCATATATTCACACAACGGAATACTACTCAGGAACAGAAAGGAATAAACTATTGATTATACAACAAGGATAAATTTCAAAATAATTATCCTGAGGGAAAGCAGCCCACTGAAAGAATATATACTATATGATTTCATTTATATAATATTTTAGAAAACCCAAACAAATCTCTAGGACAGAAGGCAAATCAATAGTTGTCCAGGCATTGGCAGGTTGGGTGAGAGGTTACAGAGGGGCATGAGGAAACTTTCGGGAGTGACGGGTAGGGCCACTATCTTGATTGTGCTGATGGTTTTACAGATATATATACTTACCAAACTGAACACTTTAAATATGAGCAGTTTATTGTATGTATGCCAACTAGACTCTAATAATACTGTTAAAAGAAAACAAATGTATGCAAAAACCCTTCAAAATATTATACATTTATCTGATAGAATATTTTAGTAAACTACTAAAATGCTTTCCAGGAACTTCTAATGACACAGGCAATGCTTATGATATACAATTAAATGAAACTGGCCAAATATATAACCTAATATAGAATGACATCAATTACACAGAAAGCTTACATAACATGGATGGAAATATTCCTGGTTAGAGAGAGATCTATATTAATGATAGTTTTCACTGAGTTATGGAATCATGGATGATTTAAACTGTTTTTACACTTTTCTCTATTCTCCAAGGTTTTGTTATTGTTGTCTTATTTTATTATTATTTTTATTTTACCTGAGCCTGTAACATTCTTTTAAACAAGAAATTTAAAAATAAATGAAGGGGAAAATTTTGAGTCATTATCTGTCCTGACAAGTGATTTTAACATATGTACCACAGGCCCTTGAAAGATCAAAGAGGGGACTCTGGGAACTCTTATGTGAACCAAGTATTATCTGTAGACTTAATATTTCACACTACTATTTTTCAAATGGTCACAGATGGATTGCAATTCAATATTACTGAATCTGTAGAACTCTCTCTCTCATATCAACAGACGCTAAAAGTAAACCTGCTAACATGGAGGTCTTCAAAAACTTATTCCCCTATATTTATTGCCTGAAGCTTGCTTAACTGGAATTTCTTCTGCTACCATACCAGTATGTAGGAAGGGCTAAGAACCTATTTGGTCATTTGGTCATTCAATTAACAGAAGCTCCATTACATTTTCCTATGTGTTCAAATTCCAAAGTCAAATAGTACCCAGAAGAACTCTGTAAAAGCTACTTCAGTTAAACATTAGGCTTTCTGCAAATGTAAGATGAAGACTACTAGAAGTCTGATTCCTAGTTAAGTATGGCATTACTAGTCTATAAGTGACCTTTGGGAAATCATTTAATGTGTGCTGAGATTTCTACAACTGCCTCATAATAATCCTCTCAGAAATTAAAATCAACAAATAACTTAATTATCATATAAAATACTCTATAAAAAGTAGATCTAGTAGTTATATTAAACTAGTTGTGTAAAGGTGATTTACCTCAAGGAATTATTTTCTGCCTTTTGTCTGCCAAGTTCACTTTCAGTATCCATTGCCTTTCTTGCTAGTGATTTCATTTCTTTTTCCACAGTGGTTATGGTTTCTTTCATCAAAGTCATATTTGACATTTGCTCCATACGTTCATCATCAAGCTATACAAGTAGAATGACAAGGTTACTGCCACCACTAACAAAATCTTCCTAAAGAGACATCCTATCTTTGTACAAACTGTGGCATACGACAAGATTTACACCAGGAGATGATCAGACTGGACCTGAATGTTGTGGGAGGGTGTATGGACAAGGTATTGTGGAGCAGGAACAAGAAGAAGCTACTGCACAGCCTGTGCATAAAGCCTATTACAGTATATGCATTTACATTTTCAACCTGGTTCATTTTGACTGTAGCATATGTATCTTATTCGAAGGGATTTATTTGTTGTTCAACATTAACAAGTTATACATATAAAGTGGAATTGTGAAAAAATGTTTTTCTCTCCTGAGCAATGCTTTTTTTTCTCATTATAACAACATAACAGAGACGAATGTATAAATATATTCAATTAAATTTGGTAACAGAAGTCAAATTCCCCTAATTTTGTTTATATAGTCATAATATCTCAAATATATATTCATAGCATCTAAAATTCTCAATTAGTAAAAACGTGATGCTTCACATTTAAATTCAGTTTAAACATATTCTTCTCATTAATTTTCATTTCATAATAATTTCTTCTACCTTAGCGACCCCTTAGGTAGAATAAGCCAGTTTCTCTGTATCTGGCAATGTTATTTTTAATGAAACAGGGAGATGAGAAAGTTGCTAAAATCCCACAGATGTATCCTTAATGTTTTTTTTTTCTTAAAGAACACACTGTACAACCTAAAAGAAAAAAGACTTTACTTACATTTTTTTGGAAGGAACTAACAATGAAAAAGTGGTAATTTATACTATACATACCACCTTAAATGTTTGGGAATTACTAACACTATCTTAGAAAAAGAAAGGAACTTCTCTGAACATAGAGAAAAAGGGAAAGGGGGAAGCTATTGACAGTTTATAGCTGAAAACACAAAAGTGATTTTTCTTTACATTATGAACTGTACACTCCAGCTCTTCTATCCTTTGTTCCAAGTGAGCCTTCTCATTAAATGCTGTCTCTTGGGCAATCTGTTTAAAAAACAAAACAAAACAAAATATTTTCAACGTTCTCTACACTGTGTTTCACAAATGGTCATACAGATAAAATTCATGCAAACCTTTAGCCTTTCCCTCAGGCTATCTCGTTCTGTGGTCATTCTTCGTAAATCAGTGAAGGCCACATCTCTTTCAGTCTCCACCCGCCGGAGGATGGCATGCGCTGTTGTTGATTTAGGAGACTTACAGTTTTTCATCATCTCTCGTCGAAGTCGGGCAATTTCTTCCTGTGCCTGTTATTTAAATACACAGACTTCTATTTAACAAGTTTTAGAACAGACATAAATATAGCTATCTTAAATCCAGCCAGTTAAAATACAAACCATTTATAAACATGCATGCAACAGGATAAAGTTTTTTAATGAGTTTATATAAGTAAATGCAAATGATGTCCAAAAATGCAAGTGAATGTATAAAAATTGAAGTCTGGTTTATAATATTTTTGCCAAAAAATTTTTAAATAATTGGAGGCAGTCAATATAAGAGAGAATGTTTTGCTAATGTTCTGTGATATAAATTTGAATTCAGCAAAATTCAGGTAAAATGCTATTTTAATAAATGTTATAGTGTTCCCATCTTTCTATCTAATAAATGTATATGCCATTTCCATGTCCTGGCTACTTTTACCCTGACAGAAGGCTCATCAATCCTTACTGACAACCCAATATACTCTCTCACACTTGTTCAACCACCCTCAGGTCCCAAACCTATTCTACACCTACAGATGATTTTATATCCTACGGTGCTACTTAAAAGTCCCTTACCTTTCTTGATTTTGATCACTACCTATTCAGCTGGTCTCCAAGTCTCAGAGGAAGATACAGTATCTCCCAATTTCCATAGCAAAGCTTTCACCAGAATCCTGGACCTCACCTCCTGAAATGCCTTCTAAGGAACTCCTGACTCAATTACAGTTGACCCTTGAACAACATGGGTTTGAACTTACACACAGGTCCACTTATTACAGAGATTTTTTCAACAAATACAATATACTATTGTAAATGAATTTCTTCTCTTTATGATTTTCTTACTAACATTTTCTCTTCTCTAGTTTATTTTATCGGAAGAATAAGTGTATAATACATATATAAGAAATGTGTTAATTGGGGCGCCTGGGTGGCACAGCGGTTAAGCATCTGCCTTCGGCTCAGGGCGTGATCCCAGTGTTATGGGATCGAGCCCCACATCAGGCTTCTCTGCTATGAGCCTGCTTCTTCCTCTCCCACTCCCCCTGCTTGTGTTCCCTCTCTCGCTGGCTGTCTCTATCTCTGTCAAATAAATAAATAAAATCTTTAAAAAAAAAAAAAGAAATGTGTTAATTGACTATGTTATCAGAAAGATTCTGGTCAACAGTAGGCTAGTTGCAATTAAATTTGGGGGAGTCAAAAGTTATACAAAAATTTTCAACTGTGCAGGAGGGTTAGCACCCCTAGTCCCACCTTGTTCAAGACTCAACTGTGTAATTATTTCCTTTCATTTTGAATAGTACCCTCTCCACTAGCTCTTTCTCCCCTGCCTTCTACCATAACACATGGCTCCCTTATCTTGAAAAACTGTCATTTAACCTTGCTGACCCATTTACCATCCCATATCTCTTTTACATTCGATTAATTTTTCTTAAGCACCATTGTTTGTACCCATTTGCCTGTTCCTCAGCACCTACTCTTCCACCCAGTGTAAACTACCTGGCTCCTATACCTACCATTTTGCAGAATTTCAAATAATGACCTCACCAAATGGCCTTTTCTCAGTTCCCATTTTTTATATTTGGCAACATTTGACATTGTCTTCAACACCTGTTTTAGACTCTTTCCTTCCTTGGGCTTAATATTGTTCTACCTTAGTTTCCCATCTTATCTCTTTTAAAGGTTCCCATAGCAATTGGAAAAAACATCCCAATATTACATCTGTTCCTCTATAGCTTTCTCATTCAGAGACCTCATCAACTCTGAAGGCCACAAACTCACCTCTAAGAAGATGAATTCCCCATCTACATATTCAGCTCTTACCTCTCTCCCCATTCCAGTCCCACATTCTCTTCTGCCTCAATGCAATTACCACCTGATTGTATGACCATCAACTTACTCCATCTGTCTGAAAACAATACATCTTTTCCCTCAAATCACCAATGGCTTTGCTATTTCTTTTTCCTTACCAAAATTCTTCAGTCATTCAAAAAAGAACTTCAGTCAGGTCCATTCATCCCTCCTTTTTGCTAAAACCAAATCTTGTCAAGGCTTCTGTTACAGTATCTGTTGCATCTCTCCTAACCCTTCTTTCCACTGATGCCATGCTAGCTTAGCTCTTAATGCCTCATGCATGGACTGCTTTCACAGCCTTCTAAAGAGTCCACAGTACCTCCTTCCTCCAATTCTCTTGAAAGAGAAATTGTTATATAAAAAGATAACACAGAAAGACTACGAAAGAGATAATGTAAAATTGTTAACAGGTTAAAATTATAAAAATGTGCACTGGGTGTTATATGCAAATAATGAATCATGGAACATTGCATCAAAACGGAGGATGTATTGTATGGTGACTAATACAACAAAATAAAAATTATTTTAAAAAATTGTAAAAATGTGCTTTGGTCATTTCTTGTGCCTTAAAAAAAACAACAAACAAAAAAACAAACAGATTGCCCATTGCTTACAAAGTATAAACCCCTTATAAGGCCCATTACACAGCCTCTACATGCACTTCAGAAGCTGGCAAACTACGTGTGGCTCACAGGCCAAATCCAGCCTGACTCTTGTTTTTGTAGGTCTCTAAGTTAAGAATGTTTTTTACATTTTTAAATGATCAAAAAAGCAAACAAAAAAAATTTCATAATATCTATTATAGGTAAAAATAACATGAAATTCAAATTTCCGTGTCCAAAAGTAAAGTTATATTGTAACGCAGCCAAACTCATTCATTTGTAAATTGTCCATAGCTACTTTCACACTATCACAGAGTTGAATAGCCGTGAGACTGCATGGCCTGCAGAGCCCAAGATATTTATTTTCTGAGCATTTACATAAAAGGTTTGCAGACTCCTGCTCTAGTCCAATTTACCTCTCAAGCCTTAGCTCCCCCTTACTTCAATGGCATATAGCTTTTAGTCTAGTCTTAACCTGATCCATTTATCTATTGATTTTCCTGCCTTTATCCTTTGCCTCACACCATTCCTTTGGTCTGGAATATTCCTTCTTACCCCTTTCAAGATTCTTCCTTCAGGACTCAAATTTCATATCATCTAGCAGAGATTTCCTTGATCACAACAATTAAAAATACCCACTTCTTTTATTTCTTACAACATCTTCTGGACTATTTTTACTTAAGTAACAAAAAATGCATACAAGACAATATACTTTATTTCCCCCAAGTAGACTGTGAACATAGAAAACAATGTTGGTATTTCATCGTTTTTTTCTATCTCTTCAAGTGGCAAGCCCAGAACCCTGCATTTAGTAGCTATAATTCTTAATAAAACTTGACATTTTTAAAAGAAATTATGTTGGTGATTTATGGGGTTTAATATTTGTTGAGTAAATAAGCTCTATGATTAATAAGGGCTTTTTTGGGTATGAGGATAAACGTGTGTATGTGTGTGTATGTACACATACACTTACTGTATTGGAAATACGTTACATTTCATTAAGAATATCTTAAGAACAAAGTAATTCCCAAATGTTAGGTTAATTTGGCAGATTTAAGCATTCTTATAGAACTTAAAAAATTACATATCTCAAAAATTGAATATTATTACTTAGATATGGTATTTATAAATAAATTTACCTGTTCATAAAGAAGAAAGGTCTTGTCTCTCTCAGATGTAAGAACCTTGACATTACCCTGAATTTCTGCCAAATGACGCTCATATTTTTCCAGCATGCATTTAAGTTCTTCACGGTCTCTTGTTGTCTTCAAAAGCTCTACATCACAGTTTGTACCCTACAATTATTATATAAGAAATTTGAAATTCTTTTTTGACATGTGGTTCTAAAAAAACAATGCTACTAAGAGCAGTACACAATCTCTACTCAAGCAAACATGACTATACAATGAAAGGAAATGCTGAAAAAAAGAGTTTAAAAAAAATCACTTCTCTTTTAAACAGCTTCATCCCAAACTGGTTCACATTTATCTGATTACCTCCCAACGACTACCAATACCAGGGATAAAGAACCAAATTCAATAGTCCACTGTGCCATCAAAGAGACCTCTGTCTCCCCAAATCTTGGATATACCAATTCATGCCAAATCAAAATGAATTATTTGTATATTAGGTAAATCAAAGAATAAAAGTCAGTGTTTGAGCAACAAACTCCAAAATATTTGTAAGTTTCCAAAGCCTACCCGGGAAGATGGAGATGGGCGTCTTGGACTTTTAGATCTACTTCTGATCATCTTTCTCAAATTTTGAGCTTCACTCTTGTAGTAATCTCTGTCTGCTTCTAAAGTCTTGACAAAGGAATCAAGTCTGGAAGGAGATTTATTTTGTGCTTTTTCAGTCTCTAAAATTATCTTGCCAAGGAGGAAAAAATTAGGTCATTATTTCAAGCTACACTATAGCATCATTTTCTATATGAAAATTGAATAAACAGGATCCTTAAAAATAATAAATTTGGTATTTTAAAAATAATTCATCAATACTCTTTAAAAAGCAATTAGATGTCTTCTTTTTCTAGCATTTCTGAATGTACTTTATTTTTATTTAACTAAAAGCGCCCCTAAATTTACTCAATGATTTTAAGAAAAAAAAGTAAAGAAATTTCAGAAAGGCCAGAAATGTCCACAGATCTACTTATAAGTCCTAGAAACTGAATTAATTTGCTTAGGAAACTTGCATGCTAATATTAAAGCTTCTGTTTATGGCATCTAAGTTTTATTCAATAAATTGTTCAATAAATGAATAAATTAAATGAATGTTGGGTATTTTATACTCGTATACACTTTCAAGTACATTCCCATTCACCTTAATGTATTTAGAAGCAACCAAAGTTCTCTCCACCTCTATGAAAGAAAGGTGTAATGATGAAATGGAGTGAGAACAATGCTCTTACAGATGGGAAGTGCCCCTGTGCATCAAGCAGAGTGCTGATTTTACAAAACACACATTTTTTATTGTTCACAAAATGCACGAGACCTAAAACACATGTACCATTTATTTGTAGTCTAAAAGAATAAAAATGATTCCTCAACACAGATTTATAAAAAAATGTACTTACAGATCTAAGCCTTTTTATTGTATCTTCCAATACTATTATATTATTTTGCTGGCAAATGAGTTCAATCTGAAAAATAAGCCAGAAACAAATGTTGTTTAGATTAAAAAATTTAAACAGATTTAACTAAAAAGAGGACATCAAAAAAGGAACCCACTTGAAACAACAGGTGTTGGCGAGGATGTGGAACAAAAGGAACCTTTATGCACTATTGGTGGGAATGCAAACTGGTACAGACACTGTGGAAAACAGTATGGAGGTTCCCCAAAAATTAAAATTAGAACTACCTTACCACCCAAAATCACACTACTGGGTATTTACCCAAAACACACAAAAACACTAATTCAAAGGGATACATGCACCCCTATGCTTATTGCAGCATTATTTACAATAGCCAAATTATGGAAACAGCCCAAGTGTCCATCAATACATGAATAAAGATGTGGTTACACACACACACACACACACACACACACACACACACTGGAATATTACTCAGCCATAAAAAGAATGTTGCCATTTGCAATGACACGGATGGAGCTAGAGAGTATAATGCTACGTGAAAAAAGTCAAAGAAAGACAAATACCATATGCTCTCACTGATAGGTGAAATTTGAGAAACAAAGCAAATGAGCAAAGGGGGAAATAAAGAGAGAGGGAGACAAACCAAGAAACAGACTCAACCACAGAGAACAAACTGATAGTTACCAAAGTGGGGGGTGGGTGAGATGGATGAAAGAGGGGATGGGGATTAAAGAGCACACTGGCCATGATGAAAAAAAATTAAAAAAATTAAATTAAAAATTAAAAAAGGGAAGCCACTTAACAATAAAATCATGTAGTGAATAATTTACAAAAGAAAAGATAATCTACCCTTTTTGTTCACCTACCTTTGAATGGTAAAAGAACACAGGATGAAATACAGCAGTTCTTTTACATTAACCCAAGTTTGTTGTGAAATAGTACTTGGTTATATTTTACCAAATTACTCCCTACAAACTGCATCAAAATGTTAATACTAATTATAATTCTGAAGATGATGATAGGGAAGAGATAAAAGAATAAGTAGAAGTCTTCCCAAATCACCAGAGTGATTGCTTTCTCCTCTGAACTCTTTTAATACTTTAGTTCAATCAAACACATAAAAGACTTTTTTATCAGTTTTAGGACACTGAACATACCCAGTCTTATCATATAGCTACTTGTAGTCATATAGTTAGTATATGACTAGATTGTATGTTTCCAGGGGACAGTGACTATGTTTTCATGCAAAGATCTATTTGATATAATCTATGCTATATATTGGCATATTAGTTTAATAAATTTATTTCTCAATTCATAAACCTCCTCTTCATTATTCTAAACTGCTTCCTGCTATATTTTAATATTGACTTTTCTGGAATCATTGCTCCTGATTTGTTCTTTAGACCCAAATTCTTTTCTAAGATTTCTTTGGCAGTCATATTTTTTGTAGTCTATGAAATATTAAGAGGCAATGGTATGAAAGAAAACTTATGTATAGTTTGGATAAGTTTATACAGTTTTGGATAGGCAATTTTCAATGCTTTAATTAATACTATTATGTAGACACCAAAAAGAAATGGATCTCTATTAAATTATGTATAAAGGTACAAATTAGATATAAAAACTCACACTGCCAGAAATTTTATCTGACACATTGCTGTAAAAAGGAAATTTATACACACATATCCTAGATACAGATGGAACATAACCAGTAATATGTAAACTGAGGAAGATTAAGATTATGTCTAATTATAGCAAGGTGTGATTTTCTTCATTATACTCCTCTATATGGACTGAAATTTTTCTAATAAACATGTACTACTTTTACAGACATAAAAATCATAATGCTGATTCCACTCTGAAAAACAAAATTATAACTAGCCCAAATGAAAAGATGCTAGTCCGGTGTTTTCATTTATCTGACAAACAATTAATGAGGACCTACTATGCACTTGACATTGTATTACATGCTGGCGACAGCAGGGAATAAAACAGACAAAAACCTCTGCCTTCCACCTGCACTCCAATGTTTATAGCAGCAATGTCCACAATAGCCAAACTATGGAAAAAGCCCAGATGTCCATCAATAGATGAACGGATAAAGATGTGGTATATATACACAAGGGAATATTACTTAGCCATCAAAAATTGAAATCTTGCCATTTGCAGGGACATCAATAGAACTAGAGGGTATTATGCTAAGTGAAATAAGTCAATCAGAGAAAGACAATTGTCTTTTGATTTCACTCATGTGTGGAATTTAAGAAACAAAACAGAGGAGCATAGAGGAAGGGAGGTAAAAACAAAACAAGATGTAATCAGAGGAGGAGAAAAACCACAAGAGACTCTTAACCATAGGAAACAAACTGAGGGTTGCTGGAGGGGAGAGAGTGGGGAGATGGGGTAACAGGGTGATGGGCGTTAAGGAAGGCATGTGATGTAATGAGCACTGGGTGTTATATAAGACTGATGAATCACTGAACTCTATCTCTGAAACTAATAATACATTATATGTTAATTAACTGAATTTAAATTAAAAAAAAAAAGAAAACCTCTGCTCTCATGGAACTTATATTCTAGTTGAAAAGAGAAAAAAGATAACAGGTAAAATATATATCAGACAGTTACTGTCTTATTCAAAAAACACATGAGCATTCACATCTGTTGAAGGCAATTGATATAAAAAAAAGTGAAAAAATAAACAAAGATCCCTGCCTTTGGGGATCTTACATTCCAGCTGGGCCGACAATAAAAAATAAACCTAACAAATAAATTATATAGTACATTAGGGGGGAAAAAAGAGCAGAGTTAAGGATATTGGGAGTGTTTATAAAGGAATAGGTTAGAATTTTATTTATTTTTATTTTTTTAAAGATTTTATTTAATTATTTGACAGAGATAGAGACAGCCAGCTAGAGAGGGAACACAAGCAGGGGGAGTGGGGAGTGGGAGAGGAAGAAGCAGGCTCATAGCGGAGGAGCCTGATGTGGGGCTCGATCCCATAATGCCGGGACCACGCCCTGGGCCAAAGGCAGACGCTTAACCGCTGTGCCACCCAGGCGCCCCAGGTTGGAATTTTAAATAGGGTTATCAAGTAAGTCCTCACTGAAAGGAGACCTGTGAGCAAAGAGAAAGGGGGTCAGCCACATAAAAATCTGGAAGAACATTCCAGGCAGAAGACACAGCAAAAGCAAATGCCCTAAGGCAAAAGACTGTCGGCTAAATTCCAAGGAATACTAAGGAGCTAATGTGACTGCAGTAGAGTGTGCATAGGGAAAAGTAGTTGGAAAGTACTACGGAGAAAAATAAGAAAGGGAGGAAGAGAGGGAATAAGCGTGAGGGGGGCAGGAAGAACTTAAATAGACTTTACACTTTATCTTTCACATCGTAAATTTGAAATATTTTTGATTGATGAATCACATAACAATGTAACAATGACAAGAGCTACCCAAGATTCAGTCCAAGAACAGCCCTTATGTTAATTAAAATATAAATTGTATGAAGAAACTAGTAATGGTAAATTTACAATTCTGCTTATTTCAAAAATTTATGTTCAATTAGCTGGGAAACACTGTATTATTAAGATATAAATGATAAAAAACTCAAGATGAGAAGATAAAAGGAGGCATATAATTCTGGTGGTTTTAAAATACGTCCATAAATTTTGATATTCCTCACTTCAAATGATGGAGCTTAATTTCCTTCCCATTAAGTGTGGCATATACTTAGTACTCACTTCTAGTGAACAGGATGTGATGGTTTGTAACTTTTGAGACTGAATCATAACAGGTATTGCAGATTCCTCCTTTCTGTCTCTCTTGGATGACTGGCTCAGGGGGGAAGTGAGCTGACATAAATCTATCAAACAACCTTAGAGGGAGGTGCACCTGTCAAGGAACTGAAGCTTCCCACCAAAAGGCAACAATCATCTGAGTATGTTATCTAAAAGCAAACCCTCCAGTACCAGTCAAATCATGACTACAGACCGGCCATCATCTTGATTACAATTTCCTGAGACACTATGAACCAAAACTACCCAGCTAACTAAGCTATGAGTTCAAGCAAAGCTTGAAACTATGAGATACAAATGTTTGTCATCGGAGGCCATTAGGTTTAGGAGTAATTTGTTGCACAGTAATAGAAAATAAAATAGCAAATATTCAAAACATTTTAACGTAATGATGGAAGAAGTCATTCTATTGACCTTTAAAAACATAGCTAAAAGGGGCGCCTGGGTGGCACAGCGGTTAAGCGTCTGCCTTCGGCTCAGGGCGTGATCCCGGCGTTATGGGATCGAGCCCCACGTCAGGCTCCTCTGCTGTGAGCCTGCTTCTTCCTCTCCCACTCCCCCTGCTTGTGGTCCCTCTCTCGCTGGCTGTCTCTATCTCTGTCAAATAAATAAATAAAATCTTTAAAAAAAAAAACAAAAAAAAAACAAAAAAAAAAACATAGCTAAAAGTAAACTCTTCCAAGTAAATAAATTTAATATTATCTATCGCAATTCCAGACAAACAGACTTAACCTCAGACTCTACCTCTCTACAGCACAACCCCAAAGAGTACAGGAATACAAACATTCTTTCTCTACTCTCAAATCAGAAATTCTCTGTTTCAAGCCTCATCCCACAAATCAGACAAGGAATCTCTCCCCAGTAGATACCTAAATTACACACCCAGTGACATAAGGATGATGACAACATGCATCGGTGTTCATATCCCCAACACTGGTCATGTATCTTTCTAATCCCCATTGTACCTGTCACATTCACTTACTAAGGTTGGTGATTGCATTTCAGTACATTTAAACAACCCATTTTGCCCCCTCTTTATTTACTATTCAATGTCTTTCCTGCATCAGCAATGCTATCTCTACTCTAGCTTTCCAATTCTCAGATATACCAAACACATCATATGTGGTATCTATTTCTTAGAAACACTCTTTTCTGAGCTAAGCAGAATTTCCATCTGTGGGTTTAATATTTTCAGTTTTAGGTATATCCTAGATATTTCATTTTAAATCTTTCCCATTCCTTAAATTCTCTTTTTGATAGCAGAGGATACACCCTGACAGAGTACTCACACTCTAACAACCCTTTAAAATTGATGACTTTGAAACTTTGAAACTGGGCACTCTCTTCAGGGGAATTTGGCCAACTAGGCCAACTAGGCTGGGAAGCAATATAATTTTTAATTTGAAGACGAAAACAAGAAAGAAAATAAAACATTAACCCAGTGTTCTTAAATTTAATAACTTTTATTATTACTTTTAAAAGATTTTATTTATTTATTTATTTGTCAGAGAAAGAGAGCACAAGCAGAGAGAGGGGTAGGCAGAGGGAGAAGTAGGGTCCCCTCCAAGTAAGGAGCCTGATATGGGACTGGATCCCAGGACCCTGGCAGCTCAAGGCTTAACCAACAGAGCCACCCAAGCATCTCAATAATTTTTATTATTAAGACCAAACTTAATTTAACATTAAACTGTTAATGAAGGATAACTATTCTTAAAAAAACAGTACAAACAAGAGAGTTTATTGAGAAATGTTTAAAATATTCAAGCTACTTTTAAATGTCCTTCAAATACTTTAGTAGCAACCATTACAAGGAAAATAATTCACAAGTTAAAACAAATCATTCTCATCTAATCCCTCAGGGCCTCTTCCAGGTAACACTGTTAAAGAAGACTGTGTCCTGGGACGCCCGGGTGCTGCTGTCAGTTAGGCATTGGACTCTTGGTCTCAGCTCAGGTCGGGTGATCTCACAATTGTGAGATCAAGACCTGCACTGGGCTCCATGCTGAGCAGAGTCTGTCTGGGATTCTCTCTCCCTCTGTTCCTCCCGCTCATGCTGTCTTCTCTCACTCTAAAATAAATACATAAATCTTAAAAAAAAAAAAAGGCTGTGTCCTTACATTAAAGTAAGAAACTTCACATATTTCAATATTCCACTACTCAGGCTTTTCACTAATTCAGGATTATTTATCCTTTACACCATTTAAATAAGCAAAATTACTGCATATAAACAAATACCATCCTACAATTTATTAACTAGGCTCTTATATTTCAAATTACTGTAACAGACAATGCCTTCAATAACACTTATGTTCTCAGCCTGATCATTTAAGGGCTTTATCATATGCTACCAAAAGTATGCTTTATGATGTACTACCAACAGTACGTTAAAAGGTTGCTTAAGAAATAACATGGAACAACAATAAGCTTTAGCAAACTACCTTATTACAGACAATTTACTAATCTGGTGATTAATAAAATCAAGACAAAGGAGCACATTCACACATTATCATTTAAAAATTCAACAGGTTGATTTTGGCTTTGAAATACATTGTATCTTGCTCATAAGCCATTAAGCAATAATGAGAAATGAAACTGTCTTCATTTTTATTACTGTGTGAAGTTATAATATAACTTCCATCATTTATTACATTAAAATGTTTTCAGTATTTACTATTTTATTTTCTATTTCTAGGTAACAAATTACCCTAAACCTTAATGGCCTCAGATGTCAAACATTTGTATCTCATAGTTTCAAGTATAGCTTAGTTAAAATAGAAGTCAAAGTTTATAATATGTGAATTCTTATTTTATTGTTCCTAGCTTCTAAATTTTATAGCAGAGTACTAAAAACTCAAACAAGAAATAAAATGTTTATCAAAATATCATAAAGCTACACTAATTAAAATAATGTGATAGTGGCACAGAAAATAGCACATGAATCCATGAAATCAAACAATCCAGAAACATATTCATGAACATATGAGAATTCAGTAGTTATTAAAATGGCATTTCAAATCAGTGACTAAAGAAAGGACTATCCAACCCTACCTCATCCTAGAACAAAAAGAAATTCCAGAAGGATTAAAACTTTAAAATAAATTTTTAAAGTATTACAAGAAACTGCAGAAAATATTCTTATAGTTTTTGAGGTGAGAAGATCTTCCTAAACAAGAATCAAAACTAGGTGGAGAACAGAGGATTTTTAGGGCTGTGAAATTATTCTGCATGATACTATAATAGTGGATACATTTCATTCTACATTTGTCCGAATTCTTAGAACATATAACATCGAGTGTGAACCCTAATGTAAACTATGGACACTGGGTGATAATGATGAGTCAATGCAGGTTCATCAATTTTAACAAAAGTACCACTTTGGTGGGGGATGTTGCTAATAGGGAGGCTGTCCATGTGTAGGGACAGGAGGTATATGGGAACTACCTTCTGCTTAATTTTGCTATAAACCCAAAACTGCTCTAAAAATAAAGTCTATTGAAATTTTTGAAAAGGGGGAGAACCTCAGAAAACAAAAAAAATCAAAACTCAGAAGTCAGTAAAGATTGGCAAATTTTACTACACAGAAATTTAAAACTTTGATTAAAAAACTTTTTTAAAGTGTGAAATATACTGTGTGTGTGAAAATAGAAAAAAAGCATGGAAATATATCTATTTGTTGGTAGATATCTCTGCAGTAGAGAGAATTAGGAAGGGAGAGAAATGTCCTATATACAGAACATTCCTGTTTTTCTTTAAAATTTTTATTTAAATTCTAGTTAGTTAACATATAGTATAATATTGGTTTCAGGAGAAGAATTTAATGATTCATCACTTATATGTAACACCCAGTGCTCATCATAACAAGCGTCTTCTTTAATACCCATCATCCATTCAGCCCACCCCCCACCCACCTTCCTCCATCAACCTTCAGTTTGTTCTCTGTCGTTAAGAATCTTGTATGATGTACTTCCCTCTCTTTTCTTCCCCCTTCCCACATGTTTATCTGTTTTATTTCCTAAATTCCACATATGAATGAAATTATGTAATATTTGTCTTTCTCTGACTTACTTTGCTTAGCATAATACCCTCTAGTTCCATCCATGTTGTAGCAAATGGCAAGATTTCATTCTGTTCGATGGTTGAGCAATCTTCCATTTTATATATATATATATATATATATATATATATATATATATATATATGCCACATCTACAGAACATTCCTAGTGCCTGAAGTTTTTACCATGGCTACATATTACTTAGGGAATTTTTCGAGCAAAACTTTTTAAAAAGAAATAAAATGTGCAATACAATATAATTTAATCCTTAGAGTAGACATTTAAATGTAATGTCAACTCTAAAAAACTGTCAAATGATATAAATGTCATTTTTTTCCATTCCATTTAACAATTACATGACGTTTAAATTAGAATTAAAATCCTGATCAGTAGTTAAATGCTAATTAGAATTACTGCAGTGATCATTTTGCAATATATAGAAATACTGCATCATTATGTTATATACACCTTGAGCTAATATAATGCTATATATCAGTTATAACTCAATAAAAAATCCTATCAGTGGTAAATATAATACCTTTGCTTCTTCAAGTTCTTTGTTGGCGGTATCCACCACAAAATTTTTCTCTTTTTCTAGTTGCTCCGCTAGTTGGTCAATTTTAATCAATTCTTTACAAAGATGCTCATTGTGGCTGGTTAAATCATCTACTTGACTGCTTACCACCTCCTTACTATCCAAGAGTTTCCTAACATATTCTTCCAAGCCATGATTTGTCTGTTTGAGATCTTCAATCTGTTATAATGAGAAAGAAAATAAACATATTAAAATATTTCTTTTGCTTCCCTCTGAGGAGAACAAGCAGGTGACTGGAATCAGGAAAGGAGGTTTGCTTCCCTGGAAGGAAAGCTAACTATATATATATTTTTTTCACTTTCTGAATTTGAATCATGTGAATGTAATACCTATCTGAAAAAATAAATGAAAATTTAAAGGTTTATAGCTACATCTTCCAAGATAATTTATAATTAATAAACTTAATTACTATTAATTTTTAGCCAAAACTATTAGAAAAATGGCCAAATATTTATATATGCACAAAAGAAACCAGTCTTGAAATTACTTAATTTTAATAATTAATATCAATTAGATTTTCTTCAGAATTAAATTTCTAATTATCGTTACCAAAATATGTTAACTCTTTAAAAAAAGTTATTTTGAACATATCAATAACTTACTTGACTAAGCTAAATAACAAATCAATCAAGTATTTGCTGACTAATGTGGAGGACCACAGCTTTCCTTCCCAGCCTATCAAACCATCAACGGATGAAGAAAAGGGCCTTTTCTATCACGGAGGTATCCAAATGCCTTTAAAGGAAAAAATATATATTAGACCCATTGAAAATGATTATATGTCAGGACATATGGTGAATGATTTAACTAAAATTTCCTTTTATGCCTTGGCCTCGAGGAATTTTAAAGCCTACCTGCAACCCACCTCTAGTAACTAGCACAGAACCTATGTGCAATATTTTCCTGTCTGCTATTCTTTCCCATGCTTTCATTAAGTTTTTTCCCCCTATTCTTATTAGCTAAGCTATTTTTTATTACTTGTATCTTTTTTAAAACTATAGGATGTGGGATAAACACACATAAACTTCAATTTATCTATCTATATGTCTTTTTATCTTTGTTCATGGCTTCCACAGTGCCACATTTCTGAGCAATAAGACCATACTAAAAATGTTTGCTAACTTTCCACTGCACCTAAGAGGTTAAATGCTTTTCCTCTCTGTGCTCCCATAAAGCCTCTTACAGAGTTTAATCTTGATATTCTATAACATATGTTATTCGTTTACCTCCGTGTCTCCCTCCCACTAAATTCTAAGCAACTTTAAAGGGATTGTCTCTAACTTCGGTATCAACACACCTCTCATTTCTGTATCATTTACTATATATTTAGCTATAATGCTCAAATTATTTTTAAATGAATAAATAAAACAAATTTAAAACACTCACTCTCCTCACCTCTAACATCAAATCCTACTACTTCTACTAAATTCCAAGACACAAGTACTTTAGAAGAGGCAGTTTCAAGTGGAAAAAAGGAGGTAGGCTTTGGAATTAGGCAGACAGGTTCAATCCTGTTGTAGTTCTTTACCAGTTACTTAATCCTGACAATTTGCTGTATTTTCTTGATCCTACGAGATGCACCTAACTTCAGAAAAAATAAATGGAAGCCTCTTGACTTTCATCTGCTAAATGGAGAGAATACCTACAATTTGCAGGGTTGTAGTCAGGTATAAAAGTTCAAATAAAATTTCTGGCAGATGACAGGTACTCAAAACGTAGCTTTAAAAAAAACTTTTTATTTTGAAATAACCAAAGACTCACAGGAAGTTACAAAGTGTACAAAAGGATCTCCTGGGCCCTTAACCCACTTTCCCCAATAGTTCCATTTTAAATAATTGTAGTACAGTATCAAACTCAGAGATTTGACATTGGTACAACGTGATCCCATATATAGACTTCTGTTGTCAGCATCTCGGTAAGATACAGAATTATTCCATAACCACAAAGACTTCCCTCCTGTTACCCCTTCTATAGACACATCCTCTCCCCTCCCCATCCTTAACTCTCAGCAACTACTAATCTCTATAATTTTGTGTTTTCAGGAATGTTATATAAATAAAACCACGTGATAAAGACCATAGAATGTGATCTTTTGACATTGTCTTTTCACTCAGCACAATGCCATTGAGATCTATCCAAGTTACATGGATCAATTGTTCATTCTTTTTTGTTGCTGAGTAATATTCCATGGTATGGATTACCAGTTTGTTTAATCATTTACTGACTAAGGGAAATTGTAGTTGTTTCCAGTCTTTATGACAAATAAAGCTGCTATGAACAATCATATACAGGTATTTGAATGGACATAAGTTTTCATTTCTCTGGCAAAGCCGGGAGTGCAACTGCTGGGCTGTATGATAAATATATATTTAGGTTATAAAGAACTAAACTATTTTCCAGAGTGGTTATACCATTTCCCATTCCTACCAGGAATGTTTGAGTGATCTGGTTTCTCCTCATCCTTGCCATCACTGGGTATTGTCACTATTTCTAATCTTAACTGTTCTTATAGGTGTGCATTGTTTTTTCATCTTGGTCTTAATTTGCATTTCCCTGATGTTTAGTAAGGATGAACATCTTTTTATGCGCTTATCAACATATATCCTTCTATGAAATATCTATCTCTTCACATCTTTTGCTCATTTTCTAATTGGATTGCTCCTTTTTACTGCTGAGTTTTAAGAATTCATGTATCCTACATATGATTCCTCTGGTAGAAATATGGTTTGTAGCTTGTTTTTTCATCATGTTAAAAGGGTTTTTCACAAAGCAAAAGATTTAAATTTTTATGAAGTCCAAATTATCAATTTTTCTTTTATGAATCATGCTTTTGATGTCACATCTAAGAACACTTCACCAAGCCCAAGATCCTGAAGATTTTCTATATTAACCTAAAAAAGTTCCATAGTTTTATGTTTTACATTTAAATCTATGATTCATTTTGAATTAATTTTTGTGTAAGGTGTGAGGTTTCGGTCTAGATTCATTTTCTTCCCTAAAAGATATCCAATTGTTTCAGCACCATTTGTTGAAAAGACTATCTTTCCTGCATTAAACTTTGGCTTTGTGTAAGGCTATTCTGGATTCTCTATTCTGGATCATTGATCTGTGTCTATCCCTCTAGTAATACCAAACAGTCTTAACTACTGTAGTTATTAAGCTTCGAAATGAAAGAGAATGACTCTTCCCACTTTATTATTCTTTTCAAAATTGTTTTTGCTGGGGTTTTGATGAGAATTGCATTAAACGTATACTGATTTGGAGAGAACTGACATCTTTACTATGTTGAGGCTTCCAATCCATGAACATGATGTTGCTCCATTTGTTTAGATCTTCTTTGATTTCTTTCATTAGCATTTTGTCGTTTTCAGATTATAAATTCGTAATTACTTTTTTAGATTGACATCTAAGGATTCCATTTTCTATTTGAGTGATTGTAAATGATATTGCATTTTCTGATTCCCACATGTTAATTGCTAATATACAGAAAGAAAATGAATATGTATGACTTGTGACCTTGATGAACTCGTTTACTAACTCTATTTTTGTACTGTAGATTTTATGAAATTTTATAGGTAGATCATGTCATCTACAATTGGGGATAGTTTTATTTCTTCACTTCTGGTTTGTATGCCCTTCAACCTTTCAATCTACATGTATCATTATATTTGAAGTGAATTTCTTACAGACAGCATAGAGCTAGATCAGGTTTTTTAATCCAGTCTACTAGTCTCTTTTAATTGGTATATTTAGACTTTTATATTAAGATTCAAGTGTGAATCAACTATACTTCAAAAAAAAAAAAGATTTAAGTGTGACTTCTGTTTGGTTGCTTCTGTTTTGTTTTTCCTGACTGCCTGTGGGTTACTTGAACTTTTTTTTAAATTCCATTTTGACTATCTATAGTGTTTTTGAGAACTCTCTTTGCATAGCTTTTTAGCGGTTGCTCAAAGTGCAATTTATTTGTAACTCAGCTCAAGTGAAGTGTAGAAAACTTACTTCCCTTTATACCCCTTATATCCCTTTATCCTCCTCTACTAATAAAATAATTATCTTAAATATTTCATCTACATCCATTGAGAATTACGTTTGACAAACAAAATTTTGAAGAAAAAAAAGGAAATTATATTGCATTTAGCCATATTCTTGTCTTTCTTTCCTATTCTTCCAAGATTCTTTTATCACTTCCTTCCTAGTTAGAGAAATTCCTTTAGCTATTCTTTAGGATAGTTCTGCTGGCAACCAATTTTCTTAGTTTTCTTCATCTGAGAATGCCTTGATTTTCCATTCATTTCTGAAGGATACTTTCACTGAATACAAAATACTGGGTTTTCTTCTAGCATTTAAAAAATGTTTCACTTCCTTTCAACCTCCATGTTTTCAGATCTGCTGTTATTTGAATTGGTGTTCACCTATAGGTAATGAACTGCTACTTTCAGGATTTCTTTTTTTGCCTTTAGTTTTCACAAGTTTGAATACAGGGTGTCTTGGCATGGGTTTCTTTGTGATTCCTGTGTTCACTCACCTTCTTTAATCCATCTTAAGCCTTTTGCCAAATTTGGAGAATATTTAGCCATTATTGCTCTGAATACTTTTTCAGTCCCATCCTCTCTCACCTTTCTTTCTGGGACTCCAGTGATCTAAATATTAGACCATTTGTTATAGTCTCACCTGTCCCTGAGCCTCTCTTCACACTTTTTCAATCCATTTTCTCTCTGTTTAGATTAGGTTATTTCTATTTTCTATCCTCATGTTCACCAATTCATTCCTCTCTCCTTTCCATCCTGTTGTTTGAGAACACTGAGTTTTTAATTTGTTACTGTATTTTTAAAAAAATTTTTCATTGTGGTAAAACATACATAGACTTACCATTCTAACCATTCCTAAGCGTGCAATTTGCTGGCATTAAGTACATCCACAATATTGTGCAACCATCCCACATCCATTTCCAGAACTTTTTTATTATCCCAAACAGAAAGTCTACCCACTAAACAATAACTCTCTATGAATTTGCCTGTTCTAGGTACCTCATATTAGTGGAATCACATATTTGTCCCTCTGTGCCTAGCTTATTTCACTTAGCATAATGTTTTCAAGTCTCACCCATGTTGCAGTCTTGCATCAGAATTTTGTTATTTTTTAAGGCTGAATATTCCATTATATATACTCACCACATCTTGTTAAGCATCTATTGATGGACATCTAGGTTGCTTCCACCTTTTGGCCATTGAAAATCATGCTGCTATGAGCGTCAGTGTATAAGTATCTGACTTACTACTATTAATCTTTTGGGGCTATATCTATGAGTGGAATAGCTGGATCATATGGTAATTCTATATTTAATTTTTACAGAACTGCCCAACTTCTTCCACCATGGTGCACCATTTTACATTCCCACTTACAATGTACAAGGGCTCCAGTTGCTCCACAACCTCACCTGCACTTGTTATTTTCTGTTTTGATAATAGCCATCCTAAAAGGTATTAAGTGATACCTCATTGTGGTTTTGATTTGCACTTCCTGAATGGATGATGAGGTTGACCATCTTTTCATTTGCTTACTTGCCATCCGTATATCTTTGGAAAAATGTCTATTCAAGTCCTTTGCCCACTTTTGAATTGGGTTGTTTTGTTTTTTGATTGTTGAGTTGTAAAGTTCTTTATATATTCTCGGTATTAGTCCCTTATCAGATATATGATTTGGAAATATTTTCTCCCATGCATTTTTTAATAGACTTTATTTTTTAAGATTTTATTCAACTATTTGAAAGGGAGTGCGCGGGCGCGCACAGGTGCGCCTGTTCAGAGAAGGGGAAAGGGAGAAGCAGACTTCCTGCTGATCAGGGAGCCAGATGCAGGGCTTGATCCCAGGTCCCCGGGATCATGACCTGAGCTGAAGGCAGATGCTTAATCGACTGAGCCACTAAGGCACCCCTAGACTTTATTTTTTTTAGAGCAGTTGTAGGCTTACAGAAAAGTTAATCAGGAAGTATAGAGAGTTCCCACATACCCCTTTTCCCCACCCGACACAGTTTCCCATCTATTTATATCTGTTATTAGTATGGTATATTTGCTACAATTATGAGCATTGACACATTCAAGTCCAGAGTTAATATCAGGGTTTACTCTTTGGGTTGTAGATTTATGGGTTTTGACAAATGCTTAGTGACATGTATCTACCATTTCTGTATCATACAGAATAGTTTCACTGCCCTAAAAAAACCTGTGCTCCATTCACCCCTCCCACCATTCCTTTCTCCAAATCCCTGGCAATCAGTGATCTTTCTAATGTCTCTTTGTTTTTTCTTTTCCAGAAGGTCAAATAGTTGGAATCACAAAGTATGTAACATTTTTAATTAGCTTTTCTCACCTAGCAATTTGCTTTCAAGGTTCCTTCATGTCTTTTTGTGGCTTGATAGCTCATTTCTTTTTATCAGTGAATAATATTCCATTGTACAGATAATACCACAATTTATCTATTCACCTACTGAAGAACATCTTGGTTGGTTCCAAAATTTTCACTTGGTTCTTCTTTGTATCTTTTCTTTTTTTTTTTTTTTGTTAAGATTTTTTTTTTTTAAGATTTTATTTATTTATTCGATAGAGATAGAGACAGCCAGCGAGAGAGGGAACACGAGCAGGGGGAGTGGGAGAGGAAGAAGCAGGCTCATAGTGGAGGAGCCTGATGTGGGGCTCGATCCCATAACGCCGGGATCACGCCCTCAGCCAAAGGCAGAGGCTTAACCGCTGTGCCACCCAGGCGCCCCCTTTTATTTCTTTGATGAGATTTTCTAGCTTTGTGTTTGTTTCAAACATGGTCAGAACTGCTTGAAGTATTTATATGTTAAATGATTTAAAATTCTTGTGAGATAATCTCAATTTAATCTCTGTGTTGGCATCTCTTGGTTGTCTTTTCTCATTAAGGTTGAGATATTCCTGATTTTTGAGATAAGAAGAGATTTTTTTCATTGAGCTATGCTCTTGTGTTTTAGTAGGCTTCTTGTCACACTTCCTGTGACTTTAGTTCCAGCTAATAAAGGGGGATGCTACCTTCTTATTGCTAGGTGTAGGTGGAAGTCCAATTTCTCTACTAGGCCTCTATTGAACCTAGGGAGGACTGGTTTCCTTGTTACTGCTAGGCAGGGATGGGAATTCAGGATCCCCACCAGGCTTTTGCTGACACCACCACAGTAAGGAAGAATACAGGCAGGCACCTTGTTACTGTTCCCATGTGTCCTCTACCACCACTGTGGGGGGTGGACTTGTTACAGCTAGGAGGTGGTGGAAGTCCTAACTCTGCATGAGGTCCCCTCTGAAACCACCTCAACAAAAAGGAAAGGGGATACCTGTTACTTTGAGTGAGGGTGGATACCTAGGCTCCTCATGTGGTCTTTGCTGACACTAGGTGGTTGTGGGGGGTACTTACTGCCTGGTGGGTGCAAAAGTCTTGGCTCCCCAGCATGCCTCTTTGATACCACCTTGGTGGGATGCGGGGGCTTGGAGGGTGGGCCATGAGTTATGGCTGTGACAAGGACTCCTTGTCACAGCCTGACAAGGGTGGAAGTCTAGGCTCTTTACTCAGATTTTGCCAGCAGGAGTGGGGCTACAGTTTTTTCATGTTATTTGAGCAGGCAGTCATTGTCCAAAAATAGTCTGCATTAGAAACAGATACATAAATACTGAGGACAAAATGATGGGTGCTAGAGGGGAGGAAGATGGGGAAAATGGGTGAAGGGGAATGAGAGGTATAGGCTGCCAGTTACAGAATGAGTAAGTCATGAAAATGAAGGGTAAAATGAAGGGAATATAGTCAATGGTCTTGTAATAGCACTGTATGGTGACAGATGGCAGCTACACTTGTGGTGAGCAGAGCATAAAGTATAGAGTTGTCAAATCACTGCGCTGTACACCTAAAACCAATGTAACACTATGTGTCAACTATACTTTAATTAAAAAATTAAAAATTAAGAAATAATTAAGAGAGAAACAAGAGGAACTTCACCGGGGAAAAGCCCAGAATATAACACTCTAATCAAGGGATCCAAATAAACATCATTAGTAATGGGACAAATTAAAATTGTATGATACTTGATAGGATGTAGTGAAAAGAACCCACCATCACTTCTGTGATATTCCTGTCTGTATTCATTTTGGAACGGCTTAATTTGTTGATTCTGTGTTAAGGTCTCTCACTAAGTGAAAAGAGTCAATCAGGGTGACAGTCACTGCAGGAAGGTTTAAGTGAGGCTGGAGAATCCACTTCCAAACTCACCCAACATAGCTGGTAAGGCTCAGTTTCTCACTGGCTACTGGCTACTTCAGTTCCTTTCCACATGGGCCTATCCACAGAGCTGCTCACAATGTGGAAACTTGCTTCCCACAGACCAAGTGATCCAAGAGATCACTTCATAACTTAATCACTTCTGCTCTATGCTCTTGGTCACAAAGATCAATTCTGGTACCATGTGCAAGGAGACTGTATTCGAGTGTGAGTAAAGGAGGTGGGGTGAATTTGAAGGCTGGCTTCCACAAACCCAAAGGTTCATAACATAAAGATAATCATAACAAACCCAAATCAATGGTCATTCTCCAAAATAACTGGCCTGTTATGGTCATGAAAATCAAGGAAGTGTTATGGTCATGAAAATCAAGGAAGAATGTTCCTAAATGAAGAACATGAAGGAACACAGTAACTAAACGCAATGTGTGAAGCTGGACTAGATCTTTTTGTTATTGAGGACATTATGGAACAACTGGCAAAAACTTGAAGGGGGTCAAGGGATTAGCTGGAAGCAATGTATTGAGGTTCATTTCCTGATTTTACCAGATTGTATTGTGGTCTTGTAGGAGAGTGTTCTTATTTATAGGAAATACCCACTCAAATGTTAGAGATATCAGGACATCAGGTCTGCAACTTACTCTCAAATGGTTTGGGGTTGGGGGGATATTCTTTGTTCTGTAATTGCAACTTTAGATAACTCTGAGATTGTTTCCAAATTAAAAATGTATATAAATTATAAAGACCTAGGACAGAAAAAAAGGGGGGCTAGTCCTTTTTTCGTCTGCATCCACTGTTGTTTCTAGATGCCAGTTTTTCTAGCACTCCATCTGAGATACGTGGAGCAAAAGGAAAACCCAGGAATTCACTAAGATGTCACTTATTGTATGCTGAGGTCCCTAACCAGCCTTCCTTTTCCTGCCCACCTTTCAGAATGTCCTTATGTTTGTTTTGTAACAAAATGTTCAGCATTTTTAGTTGTACTTAGTGAGACAAATAGGGTAAAGTAAGTCTACTCTGTCTTCCTAAAAGAGGAAGTTTCTTTGAATAGCCTTCATTAGTAGCCTTACCACAGGTCAGGCTCCAGGAAAACAGACAATACTGAACTTGGAGTTCAGAGAACTGGGTTCAAACCCGAGCTAACTTGGGAGTTCAAACAAATCCTACCTAGCTTTGTCACTTGTTAGTCAAATATAATTCTACAGCCTCTGGGAACTTCAGCGTCCATGTCTGTAAAATGGAAATTACATCACTATTTCATAAGGTTGGAATTAAGTAAGATTATGTACTTAAAAGCATTGGATACAACACTTGCCACATAGTTTGCACTCATAGGTACCTGAATCTGCATGTATCAAAATGATTAAGATAAAAATGGAATGACTTTAGACCCATAAAATTTCAATGAACACTGAATTAGTATTTATTCTCCATCTTCATGTTTTAAAATAGGCCCCCATCCTAAATTAATTCAGGGAAATAAATGTAACCTGTAATTTCAGTGCAGAGATGAATTTATCTTGATTTCTCACTTCTTGTTCTAGCTGGAGAGTATTCTGGTATTTTTCAGCTTCAGAAACTGGAGCCCCTAGACCAAAATCATGTTCTTTGGTGGTAACCTAGTGGAGAAAAAATGGAAATGATAGAGGCATTCAGTTTAAAACAGTTTTGTGATTTTTTCGCAACAGCCAATGATATTTGGAAATTAACAGTATTCTTAGATACATTTTCAATTATTTTTAACCTTGCCTGGGCAGCTAAGAGGATTTTCGTCAAGCTTTACTTTCTTAAAATCTCATGTTATGAAATTTTTTTCTGTGTTCCCCAAAGATAAAACTACAATATTAAACATGCTTTTCAAAAAAAAAAAAAAAAAAAAACATATCCCATCCTACCCCTTTGGTAATCACTGTTCTAAAGAAATATGGGTCATCAGGAAATCATGTAGACTACTTCTAGGCCTGTGTTATCCAATATAATAGCTACTAGCTACTTATTGATTGCTGCTTTCGTATATTAACAAAAAGGTGTGCTACACATACCACAAAGGGCTAACTTCCCTAATATAGAAATAATTCATACAAATAAAAAGGGGAATGAAATACCTTAATAGAAAAATTGGCAAAGAATATGGATATTTCACAGAAAGGGCTTTTAAACAGATTTAAAGATATTCAATCTCACAAATTAAAACACCGAGATACCATTTTTGAACCTCACATTGACAAGGATCAGAAAGCTGGACATATAATTTAACATTCATATACATCACTGGTGGCAGTGTAAATTGATATAATATTTCTAGAGAACAATTGTGCAAAATCTAGCAACATTACAAATGTACATAGCTTCTGTACAAATAATTCCACTTTTAGGAACTTTCCCTACATATATATTTGCACATGTGCAAAATAACATATTAAAATATTTTCCACTTTAGCATACTATACTTACTAGTCCACCTGTGCTTTTTTACATGACAATGTATCTCAGAAATTGTGTAATTTAGGGAAATAATTTGTTTTTTCCGTGAATCAAGGTTGCCATTATGCTAAGGAAGAGAGAATTTGCTATAAGCATCCTAGATCTCTCCTGGCAACACAGATGCTATTCTCCAAAATCTAGCATTTGGGAAACTATAGGATCAGGATGCCCTAGTCATTGACCTTGTATTACACCTTGTACAATCCAGCACTTAGCAATCTGACAGGCTTATCTTCCTTCTTCCCTTTCCCTAAACCAGATATAAATCTGCTTTTCTGTTCTTCATTCCAGCACTTACTACCTCACCTGGAATTTCAGCACT
Organism: Ailuropoda melanoleuca; assembly: GCF_002007445.2. Taxonomy (NCBI): domain Eukaryota; kingdom Metazoa; phylum Chordata; class Mammalia; order Carnivora; family Ursidae; genus Ailuropoda; species Ailuropoda melanoleuca. The sequence goes on along the minus strand of NC_048221.1, from coordinate 67,537,538 downwards.
AGCTCTCACAGAGTATTTCTAATTTATGAATCATTTAGGCCTGTACAGGTTAAGCCAAAATCCTAAGTATCTTTTCTTATGTACTTTCTGTTAAAAAATGTGTTCCTATATGCTGGCTAACTGAACATAATAATAATTTTAAAAAATGTGTTCCTAGCCATAAACACTTGACTTAGAATAACAGATTCAGACTATACACCATAATAGTACTTTTCAAATCTTACTGAACATATGAATCATTAGGAATTTTCTTATTCACAGTAAGCTTGAAATACTGCATTTCTAAAAATGATGCTCAGTAATTCCTTACTTGGCTAGTACAGAGACTACACTTTGAATAGCAAGGATCATAAAAAAAAAAAAGAATAGCAAGGATCTCTTCAATTAAAGTTGTAACCTGCCACAAACTCAGAATTCTTCATAATTTGGTCACCTACTACTTCTCCAAACTTATCTTCTAGTTGATACCTCCAAGAACACCTCTATAAAAGACAAACTATTCTCTATATTCTTTAGACATAGGTTCATATTATCATTATAGAAATACATTAACTTTTGTTCATGAGCCTTGCCCTTTTCTCCATTTAATTAAATACAATTCTGAGGCTCAGCTTGAATTCCATATTCTCTTAGGAGGTGTTCTCAATATTCTCCATCAAACAGTGATTACTTCTTCATTGAGACTTCTGTATATATTGGTTACAGAATAAACTGTGTAGCAATTTATTTTTTCTGGATGGGTATTCCTCACACAATTATTAGAATCTTAAGAACAAGCAATGTCCTAGAGCTCTCTGTATTCCTACGAACCTGCACAGAATTCTTTGCATAACAGGAAAGTGCCAATAAAAATTTATATAGATTGATAATAAAGGAATGTACAAAAGCAGATAAAACTGAACTTTCCTTCTTCTCCTTGGTAAACTGAACAGTCAGGTAGAGGTTCTATAAAATTACCTATCAAGTTACACTAGAAATTAAAAGTAGGAAGAGGCCAAAAGTCTACCTGACAATTGTGAGCAATTGAGTAGCAATATTAGAGTTGCTACTTGCTCTGCACTAGCTTTGGAGGCAAATGAAAAGGGAGAGAAATCAGTGTATTTGAATTGCCCATATCTCTCCAGCCAGGTTCCCCGCCTCAGAATTACTGAGCAGCATTTTTAGAAATGCAGTATTTCAAGCTTACTGTGAATAAGAAAATTCCTAATGATTCATATGTTCAGCTGCAAATCACCACATTCCCACTATCTCTATCTAAAAGGAACTTGTGTTCCTTTACAGATCTCAGAGAATGCAAGTAAAAGTACTTTGGAAGCAGCAAATTGTTATGATAAAAACCCAAGCTAGAATCACAATCATTCTCAATGAGGAAGCAACACAGCATAAGAGTTCGAATTTGTTCTTTAGCATCAGACTGCTTATATTCATAAGGCTACCTTTGCTGCTTCTTAGCTGCAATGACCATGAGCAAGTTACTTCTCTGGCCACAGCCTCATCTATAAAATAGGAATGATAATAGTACTTGCCTCTGAGAGCTGTTGTGAGGATTAAATGATTTACAGTAAAGCATTTTAGAACACTACTTGGCAAGAAGTGCTATATATATTATTGGCCATCAAGTCCTATTTACCTTTTCACTAAAATCGCTCTTAAGTGCATTTCTTCTATCCCCACTGTCACTGTTTCAGTTTATACTTTCAGATTTTAACAGTCACTTTTACTCACTTGTCAAACAAATGTATAAACAGGTAGAATAAGAATGAACCAACATTAGATTCTGGGGACAGAAAGGTGGAAAACAGGGGTACCTGGGTGGCTCAGTCGGTTAGCGTCCGACTCTTGATTTCAGCGCAGGTCACCATCTCAGGGTTGTGTAATCGAGCCCCATGTCAGGCTCTGAACTGAGCGTGGAGTCTGCTTGAGATCCTCTCTCCCTCTCCCTCTCCTCCTCCCTCCTCGCTCTACCCTCCCCCCTTCCCCCTCTCTCTTCCTCTTAAAAAAAAAAGAAAGAAAAAAAGAAAGAAAAAGAAACATGGAAAACAAATAAAAACCTACAATCTCAACCCTCAATGGGTCTAGGGAAATCCCAAACAAATAAATCAGAAATTACAGTATGACAGGATTAGTGCCATATCAGAGGAATGCACACGTATGCTAAGGGAATATAGAGAAAAAGACTACAAAAAAAGTAGTTTTGATTTCAACTTCCCCCAAGAAAGACTTAGGATGTATTTTCCATATTCCCCCAAAACTATGAATATACTCCTACTGGGGCACTTAACACATTGTACTGTGTCTACGGAATGTCCAGAGCCATCACAACTTTAACATGTCTAAAACAGTCCTCTTAAGTCCCCCACTTGCACTCCTGCTCTCAACCCTGCCTTCACTACATTATGCTCCTTCCCAGTCCTTCCCATGTCAAATGCACCACCATTTGTGCAGTGCCCAAGGGATTGTCTTTGTTTCCTCTTTCCTAACCCCCAACAATGAGCCCTCTTAGTTCTAAATATTTCCTAAATCCATCCACTTCTCAACATGCTTATTACCACCTCCATATTCATCTCCCACATGATTACTGGGACAGTTCCCTAAGTGGTCTTCATGCTTCTACTATGGCTCCCTACAACTTGTTGTCCAAACTGAAATCAAAACTATCACTTTAAATAGTGAGATCCTGCTCAAAACACTCCAATGGCTTCTCACCATAATTAGAATAAAAATCCAAGCTTTTTAAGGTCCTACATAATTTGGCCCCTGCCTTCACTTTTTTTTTTAAAAGATTTTATATATTAATTTGACAAAGAGAGAGAGACAGCCAGTGAAAGAGGGAACACAAGCCGGGGGAGTGGGAGAGGAAGAAGCAGGCTCCCAGCGGAGCAGGGAGCCAGATGCGGGGCTCGATCCCAGGACCCTGGATCAGGTCCTGAGCCAAAGGTACATGCTCAACGACTGAGCCACCCAGGCACCCCTGCCTTCACTTTCCTAAATAGATCTAGTACTCTCTTTTTCACCCATCAGCTTTATTGGTTTTCTTTCTGTTCCTCCACTGGGCCAATCTCATTCCACTTCAAGGTCTCTGTCCTTGCTTTTCCTCTCTTAGGAACACTCTCTTATCCAGCCCTGTGCATGACTGGCTCCTTCTCTGGTTGAAATGTCAGCAGGTCTTCCCTGACCTCTTACCTAAAGTAGCCTCTCTCCTAGATACTCTTTCATCAGGTTATTTGCACTTAACACTATTTAAAATTGTATCATTTATTTTTTCACTTGTTTATTGTCTGTCTCCCACTACTAGAATGTAAACTCCAAGAGATCTAGGCTTTTGTCTGGTCACTGTTATATCTAATGCCTACAGAAGTGCCCAGCACAAAGCTGGTAGTCAATAGCACATTTTCAAAATAACAAAATTTTGATGATTTGAACAAAGTAGTTTCAAAGATACAGATGGGGTAGAAGCAAATTCAAAGAGGACTAATAAATGAGTAATGAACAAAAGGAAATAGAAAATGTAGACTTCTTTTAGGAAGTATGATTGTGAGACGAGAAGTACAGCAAAAGGTGGAAGAAGACCACCGTTGTTGAAGGGTTACTACAAAGGAAAAAACCTTGTTTCTTAATTCTCTTTATATCAAGGACTCCCTTCAGAATTAAACAAAAGCCCTGAGTCCTCTCCTCAGTAAAATAAAAACACATACAGAACTTTACAAAAAATTTCAGGGGGTTGAATAACTCCCTAAAGTTCTTGTGCTCTAGGTTAAGAAGCCCTATAGTATAAACACATCAAAGATTCCTAAGATATGGGTTAATGTTAACTAATGGAGAGAGGCTACTGAGCCTCTCTCCAAAGGAACGGCATGTGCACTGTCCTTTGAAACAAGAAAGAGGAAAGCAAGGTCAGGTGAAGATTTAGATAAGAAGGGGTAGAAATTTGAAGAAGGTCCTGCCTGGTAGAATTTTCATTTCTCATGAAATAGGAGGTAAGATCATGTCCTAAAAAGAAAAAACATCAATCTTGAGCAAAATATCATGCATATAACACATGCTCAACAAATGTCACCAAATATTTTGATAGAATAATTAAAAATACTGGAGTATTTTATATGGGATTCTGAAATCTTGTTTTCTTTTTATAAAACTGTTTCCCAAAGTTTACATTGACAGATGCTTTGGAGTAGGAAGGAATAGCCTAACAGAAAGATGTAGAAAACCACAAAGTTTTATGAATAATTTTGAGATAGGTTTTTGTATTATAAAAATAAGTGAATAAATGTTTTGGGAATTCACTTCAAACAAAACAGTAAAGACACAATGCTTATTAACCTTTCTTATGAAAAAGAAATAATCTCTCCAGTTATCCATCCAATTTTAAGCTCCTTACTTCTCTTCAATCCACAGTATTCTGTAAAGAAATCACTTGTCTTTTTAAAAGAGCATAAAACAATGGCCTTAGGAAAAGTATCATTTATCAAGACCTCTAAGAAACATACGGGGTTAAGGAGTTGTTTTCAAAAGGCTTTCCTAAGCTAAAAAATATTAATAATAAACTGATGTTAATCCCATAACTAAGACAAATAGAACCACCTTACTAACTAGCTCAATTCAAAAGATTATCATGGGGTACATGTATGAGAAAGTCCACAGCAGTGGTTCGGGTTTACCAAAAACTGTAAAAACCTTAATAGTAGAGTAGGTAAACACTAAACAACAAACTAACTATAACCAACAAGGATAAATCTTAAAAACATAACATTGAGTAAAGAAGCAAACTAGAAAGGAATACTTACTACAATTCCATTTACATAAAGTTCAAAAACAAGCCGAACTAGAATGTGCATGTTCACATACAAAGATGGTGAAACTCTAAGGAAAAGCGAGGAAGTGGTTATCAGAGAAATCAGAATGGTGGCTACATCTGCGAAGAAGAGGGAGCATGTGATGAGAAAAGAGAATGAATAACACCCGCTCAAACTGTCTCTGTATATGGAATACTCTAAAAGCAAATTACCCTAAAACTGATCTAAGCAACTAAAAAAGAAGACAGAAAAGGAGCCAACGGAATCTCTACATCTGATTATATGCTGGACTATAAGCAGTGATTTTTTTCAGACAATAAACAATATAAGATATATTTTGGAAGCTGCCATTAAATAACGCCAAAGTTTATTGTTTACAATAAATATTTCATTAATATACCTTCCTAGTTTATTTCTCACTAATTAAAATTGAATGGTTTAGTTCCTTGAGCAATTAAGATACAAACAAGAATCAGTTTTATCCTGAAGGCAGATTTTGAATGTGACACTTTCCATTTATGTTTCTAACTAACGTAGTTTCTTCTAGTTATAAACCAATTATAATTCTATTTATTTCCTTACAGGTTAAAAAAAGGAGGGGGTACTTTAAGTGCTGAAAACCAGTGGAGGAAATTTAAAACAAGGAATATCCTGCGATATAAGGGCCTGGAATGGAAGATGGAAAACACTGTGGTTATGTCATCTGTGCAAATCCTTCTTGAAGCCATGATCCTTGACTTAACTTTAAAAACAAACAATAACAATGTATTTCTATGCCTATTTAGGTATCAGGTCCATAATCGCTGCGGTTATTCAATTTTAGTCTCAAATATTTTTTCAAACAAAAACCAGTTTACCCTGCCTTTCCTGTGTATAATTTCTACTGAAATTATATGAGATTTTCATGCAAATACCTACATAATCTCGGCCCTTCACTTCCCAAAGTCTATAAAGAGGCTTAGAAGTGAGAGGCTGGCAGTCAGGAAGAGCAGGTTGAACTCCCAAATCTCTGACGTCCAAATTCCTCACCTCCACTTCAAGCGTTTCTAAACAGAACAGTCCCCCCAACAACCAAGCGGACAGCTGCGGCAGGAAGCGAAGCGGTCACCATAGGAACTGGGCTCAACCCTGAGCGCCCAAGAAACGACAACAGCGGCAAAGTTTGCTCCTAGAGGGCTTCCCTGGACCGCAACTCCGCCCGCTACCGTCCCTCACAGCCGGTCAAGCAGTAAATTCCCGCCTCAGAGATGACCCACAGCCCCTAATCCCCGTCACACCCGCCATGTTGCAGGGCCTTCCGATACAGAAACTGCTTTAACCCAACCCGGCGCATCCCTGCTGCCTCTACCTGGAGCTCCGAGTCCCTCCCCGGGTTTCTCGCCCGGTCATCCTCCCCGGCGCTCATCTCGACGACTGGCAGGCTTTGGCCTGCACCAGGGATCCAGGTCCCTCCCTGTCTCCATCCTCCGCCCCTTTCCCCTCCCCTCCGACCCACAAATCCACCTGGCCCCACCCCGGGGGAGGCAGAGGAAGGCGGGACCCGGAGGGAAGGAGGCGGAGGCGGTTAGCGCCGATCGGCGCCGCCGTCAGCCCCGCCCTCACGCTCTGTACCTGAGGGGGGCTCGTCCTCCACCTCCCCGGCGCCTTCGCTCCGCTTCCGTCCCGCGCGCCCCGAGTTCCCGTGCGCACGCGTACCTGGCTCGACCCTCCCCCTCGCTGGGACTACAAGCCGTGCGTGCGCACCCACGCAGGTAGCGACGCGTCCGTCCACCTGTCCGCCTTACAGCGCGCGTAGTAGAGGCCTCTTCCTGGTCCATCCGCGCCGCGCAGGCGTACGCCCACGCAGCGCTTAGACGTCCCACCGGAGCGTCCCGTCTCCTAGTAACCAGCCGCTGTCCCCCTTCTTCACCACTTAATTCTTATTCCCGGCCTGCGGCTGCCGCACCTGAATAGAATACGCATGCGCAGGGCTGGATCTCCTGCCGCCTTCTCTCAGCTCTAGAACACCTGCTGCTTCGCTCTTGCAGCTTTGTGGCATTTTTTTCCTAGGATACGGTACCGTTTTGGACCTACTTTCAGTGAACTTGTTACGCCCCAGAGCTGCTTTTGGGCACTGGGCGGTTGCTGAGCTCTACCTGCCGTAGCCAGGAGCTGGTTTTCAGGGAGTATCGCAGGTCGGGTTCTGCTGCTGCATCCTCTCGGAAGAGAGCAGTTCTGTTCGGGTAAGCGCCTGCAGCCTGGGGAGCCAGCGGACCCACGACCCAGTCAACTCTGCATGATTCAGTCATGGCTGAATCGTGAAGTGGCAGGACTAGCAATGAAAAGGCGCTGATTCCTGACTGGTATTCCTTCTTCACATGCCAGTTCTTCTCCAAGACCCCTTTCCAGAAAAACAGAAGTGGAAAGGGTATACAATCTCACTTGATATTTAATACTGTATCTAGTGTTTCCCTGTTTAATACCATTTACATTTGTCTTCTCCCGAGTAGGAGCCTTCAGTCTTGGACTACTCCTTTAATTTAACCCCGTGTAATATTTTTGGCCATCCAACTATGTTAAAATTAACCACATTACCTTAAAGTGAAGATATTAGCTTTTTAGTGAAAAAGAATGAGGACTGCATTACTCTGCCAAATTTTAGGAGCCCGGCTTGAAAAGAAATACCGTTTTTAAACATTTCTTAATATTAAATATACTGTCTTAAAGAACCCAAGGGCTTCTGAATTCTAAGGGCTTTCTCTGCTTGTCTTTTCCTACAGGTGAAATAGGTAACTAGATTTTTATAGCTGTTCTCTGATGATCTTGATAGAGTTTGCGCCTCTGTATTTCGAAAGTAATTTCATATTTGAAGAGACTAACAATTCCTGTTTTTGCCAGGTGAGTACTCCTCCCCCCAATATATTATTGGCAGTTATAAACACATGTTAGAACAAATTTCTTCATACAAGTACATTTAATTATAAGTGCCATATGTTTTCCCCATCTCTGCTGTGATTTCACCATTGTTTGTGCCATTACATCTAGTTTGTAGCATTTATTTTGAGCTATCATATACTTTGTAAGTATAGCTAGACTAAAGAATTAACTTGAGTGTTCTTGTTGTTTTAAACAAAAAGTCAGAGGTCCCAAGAGGTACCTTTCCTCTGAAATATAATGATGCCTAATTGATAAAAAAAAAAAGTTAAAAAGAAACATGAACTGGAGTGCCTGCCTGGCTCAGTTGATAGAGTGCACGACTCTTGCTTTTGGGGTCGTGAATTCAAGCCCTGCATTGGATGTAGAGCTTACTTAAAAATACTTAAAAATGGGGGTGCCTGGGTAGTTCAGTTGGTTAAATGTCTGCCTTTAGCTCAGATCATGATCTCAGGGTCCTGGGCCAGTGTGGGGCTCCCTGCTCAGAGCCTGCCTCTCCACCCCCCTCCCAGCCCTTCCCCCCACTTCATCCTCTCTCTCTCTCTCTCTCTCTCTCACACACACTCTCTCTCAAATAAATAAAGTCTTTTTAAAAATTTTTTTAATTAAAAAAAAAAAAACCATGAAGCATGAACTCTCAAAGACCATCCTAAAAAGTTATTTTAGGAAAAAAATGTGTAATCTTATTACCTCTTCAGATACTAAGATCATAATGAATAAAAGGTTCTCATTATCTAGCATTATGGAAAAGAAAGGGAAAAATGTAGGAACCTCAAAACTCTCAGAGCTGAAGACTTGGGAGGAAAGAGGGGATTACTAATATGGAAGGTAGGAAATACTTCCCTTAGGGGAAAAATAAGAAAAGCTTAAGCATTTATGTGCACCACCTAGATGTTACTGAAGATTCTTCGGAAAGACTGTAGGAAAAAGGACATTTTAAGGCCAAACCAGAGCAGGAAGATTTTCGTTTCTTTTCCTATTAACGACTTTGTCCCCCAACTCAAGAAAGTGAAACTTTTCTTCCCTCTATGGAAATCCAAAGAGTGGTTAAGTGCTCCATCCTGCCCCAACTAATCCTTTTATAGAACCTGTGCTCTCCCGCTGTGACAGACACTCGCGTCTAATTCTAAGGTTTGTGTTTTCTGTTCCCTTAGTTTCCCCCATCATTTCACAAGCTTCACCATGAAAGCCTCTATTTGGGGGTGCCTGGGTGGCTCAGTTGGTTAAGTTTCTGTCTTCTGCTCAGGGCATGATCCTGAACTCCTGGGATCAAGCCCCGGGTCAGGCTCCCTGCTCAGCAGACAGCCTGCTTCTTCCTCTGCACCTCACCCAACTTGTGCGTGCGCGCGCTCTCTCTCATTCTCTCTCTCTCTCTCACGCGCGCGCGTGTGCGCCGGCGCTCTCTCTAATAATAAAATTTAAAAAAAAAAAGAAAGAAAACCTTTATTTTGTCTTTTTTTCCTTATAACTCCTTGGTTCCCTAAGAAAAAAACTGGGGACTTCAATTGTACATATGTTAAGTTGCTTGATGTTGTTTCACAGCTAACTGCTGCTCTGTTCATTCTAATACATCTTATGATATACCTTCAAGTTCACTCTTCTTTCCTTTGACGGTGTTAACCCCATCCACAGTATTTTTTATGTCAGACTTTTTTTTCCATCTCTGGAAGTTTAATTCTTTTTAATATCTTCCATTTCTAACCTCATCATGCTCATGCTTTGCTCTACCTTCTTGAAAATACAGAATATATTTAAAATAGCTGTTATTAAAATCCTTGTGTACTAATTCTATCACCTGTGTCATTTCTGGGTTTGTTTCTATTAACTAATTTTTTTTTCTCCTGCTTATGGGTCGTATTTTTCTGCTTGTTTTCATGCCTGGTTACTTTTTTTGGCTTCCGGACATTGTAGATTTTACATTGTTGGGTGCTGGAAGTCTTTGTTTTCGTTTTTCTTTAAATATATTTAAGCTGTGTTCTGAAATGTAGTAATGTTACTTGGAAAGTTGTATCCTTTAGAGCTGCTCTATTGAAAATAGTAACCACTAGCTACATGTGGTATTTTGAATTCATATTAATAACATTAGATAAAACTTAAATTATTAATATTAAATAAGATTATATAATATTAAATATTTATGTATAATATTGAGAATATATAATATTAAATATATTTATAAAATGAGATAAAACTTAAAATTTCATTTGCACTATGTACATTTCAAATTCCAAAGCCACATGTGGCTAGTGGCTAGTATAGTGGACAATAGATAGAGAATATTTAAATCACTGAGGAAAGTTCTGTTGGACAGCGATGCTTTAGGAGCTTGCTTTTAAGATTTGTTGGGTCCAAAAGACTCTTTAGGGCCAATCTGGCCCCTTTCTGAGGCCAGTACCTTTTTGAGGACTCTGTTCAATGCCTCCTGTGTTAGGAGTTCTTAACACTCAGGCTGGTGGGAACTCCATTCTTGGCCCTGTGGAAGCTCTGCGAACTATTCGGCCTTCTCCTTTTTGATGGTTTTTTCTCAGGCCCCAGTAGTTTCCTTACACGTATGTTTCCTGATTAGTACCCAGCCAAAGAATTGTGGGGAATCCTCTGCTGATCTCTGGAGCTCTTCCTTTCATTGCACCTCTCTCCACAAGTTCTAGTGACCTTGGCTTCTACAGACTCTGAACTCCTGTCTTCCCAACTCATTGAAATAACTAGACATACTTTGGGTTCCCCCTCCTTGTGCAGAAGCCTGAAATTTCCAGGCAGTGAGCACTCATAGGGTTCACCTCGTTTATTTCCTTTCTCTCAGGGATTACTCTTCAGCACTGCCTTTTGTGCACTATCTAAAAACCATGTGTTTAGCCTGTTTTATAACAGTGGTTTGCAATTTAAAAATTACTTCAGACTGAGGGAACTGTAAGTGCATGAGCCCTAAAGCAGAAGAGGGATTGGCATAGCATATACTTAGGAACAGCAATGAGGTAATGGGGCAGAATGAGTGAGAGATAGGAGTTGGAGAGAACAGAATATTAGCTGGTGTATTAGTCTCCTATTGCTGCTGTAACAATTTACGACAAACTTGGTGGCTTTAAGCAACACAAATATATTATCTTACAGTTCTGGAGGTTAGGAGTCCAAAGTGGGTCTCACTAGAGTAAAATCAAGATGTCAGCTGGGCTGTAGTCCTTCTGGGGACTCGGGGAGAATCCATTTTCTTACCTTTCCAGCTTCTGCTTTGTTCGGCTCATGGTATCCTTTTATCTTCAAAGCCCTCAATGGCCAGTTAGGTCCTTCGCATATTACATCGTTCTATCAGTGACAGTCCCACCTCTCTTTCACTTATGAAGACCCCTGTGATTTCATTGATAACCAGTGATGAGTCCAGGATAATCTCTCCACATCAAGGTCAGTTGACCAGCAACCTTAATTCCATCTGCAACCTTAATTTCCCCTTGCCATGTGACATATTCACAGGTTCTGGGAATTAGGATGTGGACATCTTTGAGAACCATTATTCTGCCTACCACAGCTGGAGACTGAATATGTAGAGAATTTGGCTTTCACTCTGACATGGAAAGTACCTAGAGCAGAGTGGTGAGCAGAAGATCGATGAGATCTGGCTTATGTTTTAAAAGGCTCATTCCAGATACAGTTTGAAGAACATAACAATGGGAAGGGTTGGGCAAGAATAGAAACAGAAACAGGATTCATTGAAGGATTGGATGTGGAATATGAAATAGGAGCTAAAAATTACTCTACCAGCAATGCACAAGGTTTCCCATCATCCTGTATTCTCCTTAATTCTCCATGTTATTATCCACCTTTCTAGTGTGCCATTCTAATGGTAGTAAACTTGAATTTCTCTGACTCCAGTTAGTTTGAACATCTCTTTATGTACTCATTATATATTAGGGATTCTCCAATCTGTGAATTATGTCTTTCTATCCTTTGCCCATTTTTCTCTCGGAGTTCCTATTTTCTTGTTGATTTGTAGTTATTCTTCTTATATTCTAGCTGTAAATCCCTTGTCTGCTTTATATAGCACATCTTCCACTCTCCATCATTTTAACTTTGTTTATAGTTTTTTTATTGAATAGAAGTTCTTAATTGTGAGTAATCAGGTCCATCTGTTTTCCTACTGTTTAAGCCTTTTAGTTTTTTTTTGTTGTTGTTGTTTTTAAAGATTTTATTTATTTATTTAACAGAGACAGCCAGCGAGAGAGGGAACACAAGCAGGGGGAGTGGGAGAGGAAGAAGCAGGCTCCTAGGAAGAAGCCTGATGTGGGGCTCAATCCCAGAATGCTGGGATCACGCCCTGAGCCAGAGGCAGACGCTTAATGACTGCGCCACCCAGGCGCCCCTAAGCCTTTTAGTTTTTATTCAAGAAATCTTTCTCCACCCAAGGTGACAAATATATTGTCCTACATTTTTTTTTTTTAAGATTTTATTTATTTATTTGACAGAGATAGAGACAGCCAGCGAGAGGGGGGACACAAGCAGGGGAGTGGGAGAGGAAGAAGCAGGCTCACAGCAGAGGAGCCTGATGTGGCTCGATCCCATAACGCCGGGATCACGCCCTGAGCTGAAGGCAGACGCTTAACCGCTGTGCCACCCAGGCGCCCCTGTCCTACATTTTTTAAATTGCATTTATAGTTCTGTGATTCACATTTATGTCTTTACTGCATTTGGAGTCCACTTTTATTTGTATATAAAATAGGGATCCTGCTTTATTGTCTTCCCCATCATGAGCCGGTATTCACAGTACTATCCTACTAAACTTAGTCTGTTCTATCCCCTTTGTTGTAAGGTGCCACTCTTACCATATGTGAAGTTCCGGCACATAACTAGGTCCAGATTGGAACTCTGTCATGTTCTATTGGTCCTTTATTTGTTCCTGCACCTGTACTAAACTTACACTTCTTTTTTTACTTTGATTTTGTAGCATATCTTAATGATAAGGCAAGTTTCCTGTTGTGTATGTCCAAATTTATTTGGTTTCTAATGGAATTTTTTCTTCCTTATGCATTCAAGATTTCTTCTTGAATGGCAATCTGAATGCCAGCCCAAAGAGGCCCCAAATACACTTGTTCTCCCTTCATGTCCTCAAGATTCCAGACAAGTTAAGGTGAGACTCAAAGGGCTAAATCTACCCTATTGTATTTGGTTCCTCCTCAATCCCTCTATTAAACTGAAATTTAATGTGCTAGTTGAGAATTCTGTATGTTACCATTGTTTTACCATTGTTGATTTCAAATGCGATATGTTGTTTTACAGAGTTTTGTTACTATTATTGACCCTTCAACAATGCAGGGGTTGGGGGCACCAAACCCCTGCCCATGTAGTCCAAAATCTACATATATCTATCAACTCCCCAAAAACTGAACTAATAGCCCACTGCTGACTGGAAGCCTTACCAATAATATAAAAAATTAATATATTTTGTATGTCATATGTATTATATACTGTATTCTTACGATAAGTAAGCTAGAGAGAAGAAAAGGTTATTAAGAAAATCATAAGAGGAAATACATTTACATTACTATGTATATTTATTGAAAAAAATTGGTTATAAGTGGATGCATGTGATTCAAACCTGTGTTGATCAAGGGTCAATTATATATTACTTTTAGCTTTTTTCAACTTTATCGTTTGAAAAAGTTTTAAACATACAGAAACTTAACAAGAATAATACACTGAACAATGTTTTATCCTTTCCTACCTAGATTCAACAACTGTTAACATTTTGCACATTTTACTTTCTCTTTATATCTATCTATTGCTAGATAATTTGAAAGCAAGTTGTAGATATGATCCTTTACCCCTATTTCAACAATCTCCTAAGAACCTAAGTTGTAGATATGATCCTTTACCCCTATTTCAACAATCTCCTAAGAACAAGGACATTCAGTAATATAATCACAGTACAGTTACCACACTCAGGGCATTTCACATTAATGCAATATTATTATCTAATAAACCATCCATATTCAAATTTTCCAATTGTCTAAGAAATGGCCCTTATACTACATTTCTCCCCTACCTCCCCAAATAAGGATCATTCATTGCATTTGGAAATCATGTCTCTTTAGCCTCCTTTAGTCTGGATCAGTTCTTCAGTTTCTCTTTGTCTTTCATACGTTGACATTTTTGAGTAGAGGCTAATTTGTTTTATATAATATCTCTCAATTTGGGTTTATCTGATTGCTTCCTCATGATTAGATTCAAGTTATACATTTTTAACAGAAAGACTTTCTTTTTAAGTAATCAAAGAGGACAGACCAAAAAATAGAATAAATTCAATTTTATTAATTTGAAGATAGTATTAGATATATATTTGATGAGAAAAAAATTCACCTTCAGTTTCCAAATCTAAGAAATGGGCATACCTACATTTTAGAATATCATCAGAGAGAGCTTTTAAAAATTTAGCTACATTGTATTTGAATCCTAAAAAGCCATTTCCTAACTGTTACATTAACAACTTTTGAGTAACTAGTGTGTTTAGGATACTGCAACAGGCCCAGGACTCTGTTCTGTTATAAACACTGATCATCAATCGCATACATGGATAACAAAGTTTCAGGATGGTATCTTTAGAGATCTTCTGTCAATAAATGATTAGAGCTTGATGGGAATGAAATTCTAAATTCATAAAAGATACCACAGTGCCTAAATACTAAAGAAATAATAATTTCAAAAAAAGTGGTTAAGTGCTCTCATTCTCAAGTTGGAGTCTGTTCCAGATCTCACGTTACTGCTGAAGCATCTTCAGTACATCACTGTTCTCTAACAAGCACTGGGCTTTCAGAAGTCCTCACTGTCTTCCTTGTGCCAGGAAGCTGGTCCCTTCTGCCATCCTGGTCAATTCTGCTTATCAAGTTCCTGCCCATCTTTCAAAGCCCAACCCTGACCTATGCTCCCCTCCTTTTAGAATCTTTCCAAGCCCTCCCTCCATGTTGGACACTCATATCTCTTGACAGATTGGGCATCTGTACTAAGAGGTACTATATCTTTATTGGACTTTTTCTTTTCTTTTTTTTTCTTTGTACTGTGGTAAAATATACATACAATTTACCATCTTAGCCATTTTTAAGTGTACAGTTCAGTGTATTAAGTACATTCATTGTGGTGTAAAATCCCTTTAAGGGTGGTTTCCTCTTAGGGCGGGAGGGCCCCTTGTCCCTGCTCCCTTGTTCCAGCTATCCTTCATCATTCCCCCCTCTGAAGAGATAACCCTAACTGCTATTAGGGAAGAACAGCGACGACCGACCATAGCTACTTCCTGCTGGTCAGGGGCATTGGATGGGGCAGCAGTCAGGGTTCCTCTTGTCCCAGTCTATCACGGGGTCCCCTGTAGATGTCTGGTTTGACCTGTATGTGAGGCTCCATCTGAACCACCATTTGGAGTTTGATGACCTTTATTCTGGAAGATATAAAGCAGGTTAGGGCATTTAGGAGGCAAGACGCAAAGCACAATGCAAGACCGAGGACAGCCAGGGGTCGGCGAGACATAGGGGATGTTCTAGTGAACTCCCCACATACTGTGAGGAGAGGGTGGGCAAAAGGAATGCAGTAAGGATTATGATTTTGATGGGATATAGGGAAAGTAACATTTAAGAAGACTTATCTGTGTCTTGTCGCTTCAAGACTAATTTGAGGTCTTCTCTGGGTTCACAGAGGTTTTTCAGTTCCTTGTTGTTAGGCCCCACTGGGGACCAGGGTTGACTATGAAATGGTGGATCCAGGCTTCAAATTTAGGCACTTTGACTACTATTGGAGTGGCTAAAATCACTGTATGCAGGCCTTCCCAGACATGCTCTAATAAGCACTTGATAAATATCCCACTTGCTTTTGAGCTGGTCCCTGTGCCTGTGTTAGAACACCCAAGGCCATTCCCTTTAAAGCTGGGACACTGAGCAAGGTCTTCTTGAGATTTTTTAAAGCTTTTTCTGACTCTGGATTCCACATTAATAGATGGGTACTGGCTGTCTGGGTGTCCAGTTTTATAGTTTTAAATCTTACATTTAGGTCTTTGATACATTTTGAGTTAATTTTTGCATATGGTGTTGGGTAAAGATCAACTTCATTCTTTTTCAGGTGGGTATGCAGTTTCCCCAGCACCTTTTGTTGAAAAAACTGTCCTTTTCTCCATCAAATGATTTAAGCATCTTTGTCAAAAATCATTTGATCATATATCTGAGGGTTTATTTCTGGGCTCTCTATTCTGTTACATTGGTCTATATATTTGCTTTTTAGCCAGTACCACACTCTTTTGATTACTGTAGCCTTCTATTAAGCTTTGAAATCAGGAAGTGTGAGCACTCCAGCTTTGTTAATTCTTTTTCAAGATTATTTTGATTATTTGTGATTCCGTATGAATTTTTGGATGGATTTTTCTATTTCTGCAAAAAGTGTCACTGGGATATTCATAGGGATTGCACTGAATGTGTAGATCATTTTGAGTAATATGGACATCTTAAAATATTAGGTCTTCTAATCCAAGAACATGGGAAATGTTTTATTTATGTCTTGTTTAATTTCTTTCAGTGGTGTTTTGTAGTTTTCATCATACAAGTATTTCACCTTGGTTAATTCCTAAGTATTTTATTGTTTTATTTATGCTACTGTAGATGGATTTGTTTTCTTAATTTCCTTTGCAGATTATGCATTGTTGGGGAACAGAAATGCAACTTAAAAAAATGTTTTTATTTAAATTCAATTTAATTACCATATATATATTATTAGTTTCAGTGGTAGAATTTAGTGATTCATTAGTTGCATATAATACCCAGTGCTTATTATATCAAGTGCCCTCCTTAATGCCTATCACCTAATTACCCCATTCCCCCAACCACCTCCCCTCCAGCAAACCTCAGTTTCTTTCCGAGATAAGAGTCTCGTTTGGTTTGCCTCCCTATTTTTATATTATATTATTTTTCCTTCCCTTCCCCTATGTTCATCTATTTTGTTTCTTAAATTCCACATATGTGTGAAATCATATGGTATTTGTCTTTCTCTGGCTGACTTATTTCACTTAGCATAATACCCTCTAGTTCCGTCCACATTGTTGCAAATGGCAAGATTTCATTTTTTGATGGCTGAGTAATATATAGAGATAGATATCTATATCTGTATATATATATATCTATCTATATCTGTGTGTATATATATATACACACACACACACACACACACACCCCTAGACACACACACCACATTTTCTTTATCCATTCATCTGTTGATGGACATCTGGGCTTTTTCCATATTTTGGCTATTGTAGACATTGCTACAAACATTGGAGTGCAGGTGCCCTTTCAAATCACCATGTTTGTATCCTTTGGATAAATATGTAGTAGTGCAGTTCTTGGTCATAGGGTAGCTCTATTTTTAACTTTTTGAGGAACCTCTATACTGTTTTCCAGAGTGGCAGCACCAGCATGCATTCCCACCAACAGTGTAAGAGGGTTCCCCTTTCTTCGCATCCTTCCCAACATCTGTTGTTTCCTGAGTTGTTCATTTTAGACATTCTGACAGGTGTGAGGTGGTATCTCATTGTGGTTTTGATTTGTATTTCCCTGATGCTGAGTGATATTGTGCATTTTTTCACATGTCTGTTAGCCATTTGTATGTCTTCTTTGGAGAAATGTCTGTTCATGTCTTCTGCCCATTCCTTGACTGTATTTTTTGGGTTTTGCGTGTTGAGTTTGATAAATTTGCTATAGATTTTGGGTACTAGCCCTTTATCTGATATGTCATTTGGAAATATCTTCTCCCATTCTATAGGTTGCCTTTTAGTTTTGTTGATTGCTTCCTTTGTTGTGCAAAAGCTTTTTATCCTGATGAAGTCCCAGTAGTTCATTTTTGCTTTTGTTTCCCTTGCCTCTGGAGACCTGTCTAGCAAGAAGTTGCTGTGGCCGAGGTCAAAGAGGTAGCTGCCTGTGTTCTCTAGGATTTAATGGATTCCTTTCTCACATTTAGGTCTTTCATCCCTTTTGAATTTATTTTTGTGTATGGTGTAAGAAGGTAGTCCAATTTCATTCTGCATGTGGCCGTCCAATTTTTCCAACACCATCTGTTGAAAAGTCTGTCATTTTTCCATTGGATATTCTTTCCTACTTTGTCGAAAATTACTTGACTGTAGAGTTGAGGGTCCATTTCTGGGTTCTTTATTCTGTTCCATTAACCTATGTGTCTGCTTTTGTGCCAGTATCTACTGTCTTGATGATTACAGCTTTGTAATACAGGTTAAAGTTCAGAACTGTGATGCCTCCAGCTTTGGTTTTCTCTTTCTTGTCTTTCTTTTCTTCTTTCTTTCTTTCTTTCTTTCTTTCTTTCTTTCTTTCTTTCAGATTTATTTATTTACTTGAGAGAGACAGAGTGCACAGAGGGAAGGGGAGAGAAAGAATCCTTAAGCGGACTCCCCACGAGTGTGGAGCCCAATGCAGGGCGTGATCCTAGGACCCTGAGATCATGACCTGAGCCGAAATCAAGAGTCAGATGCTTAGCTGAGCCACCCAGGCACCCCACTGTTCTTTTTCAACATTACTTTGGCTATTTGGGGTCTTTTCTGGTTACATACAAATTTTAGAATTGTTTGTTCCAGCTCTGTGAAAAATGCTGGTGGTATTTTGATAGTAATTGCATTGAATGTGTAGATTGCTTTGGGTAGCATAGACATTTTTAACAATATTTGTTCTTCCGATCCATGAGCATGAAATGTTTTTCCATTTCTTTGTATCTTCCTCAATATCTTTCATGAGTATTCTATAGTTTTCAAAGTATAGATCTTTTAACTCTTTGGTTAAGTTTATTTTGAGGTATCTTGTGATTTTTGGTGCAGTTGTGAACAGGATCAATTCCCTGATTTCTCTTTCTGCTGCTTTATTTTTAGTATAGAAATGCAACAGATTTCTGTGCGTTGATTTTATATCCTACAACTTTGCTGAATTCCTGTATCAGTTCTAGCAATTTTTTGGTGGAATCTTTTGGGTTTTCCACAAAAAGTATCATGACATTTGTGAAGAGTGAATGTTTGACTTCTTTGCCAATTTGGATGCATTTTATTTCTTTTTGTTGTCTGTTTGCTGAGGCTAGGACTTCCAGTACTATGCTGAACAACAATGGTGAGAGTGGCTATCCCTGTCATGTTCCTAACCTTAGGGGAAAAGCTCTGTTTTTCCCCGTTGAGGATGATTTTGCTGTGGGTTTTTCATAGATGGCTTTTATGATACTGAGGTATGTTCCCTCTATCCCTACACAGTGGAGAGTTTTTATCAATAAAACATGCTGTATTTTGTCAAATGCTTTTTCTGCATCTATAGAGAAGACCATACAGTTCTTATCCTTTCTTTTATTAATGTGCTCTTTAATCACATTGATTGATTTGCAGATGTTGAACCACCCCTGCAGCTCAGGAATAAATCCCACTTGGTCATGCTAATAACCCTTTTAATGTACTGTTGGATCCTATTAGCTGGTATCTTGGTAAAAATTTTTGTATCCATGTTCATCAGGGACATTGGCCTGTAATTCTCCTTTTTAGCGGGGTCTTTGTCTGGTTTTGGGATCAAGGTAATGCTAGCCTCATAGAGTTTGGAAGCTTTCCTTCCATTTCTATTTTTTGAAACAGCTTCAGAAGAATAGGTGTTAATTCTTCCTTAAATGTTTGGTAGAATTACCCTGGGAAGCCATCCAGCTCAGGACTCTTGTTCGTTGGGAGATTTTTGATTACTGACTCAACTTCTTTGTTGATTATGGGTCTGTTCAGGTTTTCTATTTCTTCCTGTTTTAGTTTTGGTAGTTTGTATGTTTCTAGGAATTTATCCATTTCTTCCAGATTGCCTAATTTATTGGTATATAATTGTTCCTACTATTCTCTTATAATTGTTTACATTTCTTCAGTGTTGGTTGTGATCTCTCCTCTTTCATTCATGATTTTATTTATTTGAGTCCTTTCTTTTTTCTTTTTGATAAGTCTGGGTAGGGATTTATCAATCTTGTTAATTCTTTCAAAGAATCAGCTCCTGGTTTTGTTAATCTGTTCTAGTTCTTTGATTTCTATATCTTTGATTTCTGCTCTCCCTTCTCCTGCTGGATGTAGGGTTTATTTGCTGATTTTTTCCCAGCTCCTTTAGGTGTAAGGTTAGTTTGTGTATTTGAGTCTTTTCTGCTTCTTGAGGAAGTCCTGTATTGCTATATAGTTCCCTCGTAGGACCACCTTTGCTGCATCTCAAAGGTTTTGAACTGTCGTGTCTTCATTTTCATTTGCTTCCATGTATTTTTAAAAATTCTTCTTTCATTTTCTGGTTGACCCATTCACTGTTTAGCAGGATGTTCTTTAACCTCCATGGATTTGTGGTCCTTCCAAATTTCTTCTTGTGGTTGACTTCAAGTTTCATAGCTTTGTGGTCTGATAATATGCATGCTATGATCTCAGTCTTTTGGTACTAGTTGAGACCTGATTTGTGACCCAGTATGTGATCTGTTCTGGAGAATGTTCCATGTGCACTTGAGAAGAATGTGTATTCTGCTGCTTTAGGATGAAATGCTCCAGATATATCTGTGAAGTCCATCTGGTCCAGTGTGTCATTCAAAGCCCTAGTTTCCTTGTTGATTATCTGCTTAGATTATCTGTCCATTGTATTCAGTAGGGTGTTAAAGTCCCCTACTATTATTGTATTATTACCAATGAGTTTCTTTAATTTTGTCATTAATTGATTTACACATTTGGCTGCTCCCTAGTTAGAGGCTTAAATATTTACAACTGTTACGTCTTCTTGTTGGTTGGACCCTTTTATTATGATATAGTGTCCCTCTTCATCTCTTATTACAGTCTTTGGTTTAAAATCTAGTTTGTCTGAAATAAGGATGGCTACTCTAGCTTTCTTTTGATGTCCATTAACATGATAAATGGTTCTCCACCCCCTCACTTTCCATCTGGAGGTGTCTTTGGAACTAAAATGAGTCTCCTGTAAACAGCACATCCATGCATCTTGTTTTTTTACCCATTCTGAGACCTTATGTCTTTTGATAGGAGCATTTAGTCCATTTATATTCAGAGTAATTACTGAAAGGTATGAATTTAGTGCCGTTGTCTTACGTGTGAAGTCACTGTTCCTGTAGATTATGTCTTTTCCTTGTTGGTCTTTGTTACTTTTGGGCGCTCTCTCTGCTCAAAGGGTCCTCTTTAATATTTCTTGTAGAGCTGGTTTAGTGTTCACAAATTCCTGTAGGGTTTTTTGTTGTTGTTGTTGTTTTGTTTTTTTGTGTTTTTGTTTTTTGTCTTGGTAACTTTGTCTTATCTTCTACTCCGAATGACAGCCTTGCTGGATAAAGTATTCTTGGCTGGAAATGCAACTGACTTTTGTGTGCTGACTGCATCCTGCAATTTTGCCGAATTCGTTTATTAGTTCCAGTAGTTTTTTCTTGTGGAATCTTTAGAGTTTTCTGCATATAAGATCATATCATCTGTGAACAAAGGTAATTTCACTTCTTCCTTTCCAATTTGTATGCCTTTTATTTCTTTTTGCTCTGGCTAGAACTTCCAGTACTATGTTGAATAGAAGTGGTGAAAATGGGCATTCTTGCCTTATTCCTGATCTTAAAGGAAAAGCTTTATCCACTGAGTATGATATTTGCTGTGAGTTTTTCATATATGGCATTTATTATCTTAAGGTATTTTCCTTCCTTTCCTGGTTTGTTGGTTTTATCATGAAAGTTTGTTGAATTTTTATCAGATTTTTTTTGCCTCAATTGAAATGATTGTAACTCTTTTCCTTCATTCTGTAATGTGATATATTGATCAATTTTCATATATTGAACCTTTCTTGCATTCTAGGAATAAACCCATTTGGTCTGAGTGTATAATCCTTTTAATACTTTGCTGAATTCAGTTTGTTAGTATTTTGTTGAGGATTTTTATACTGATGTGCATTGGGAATATTAGTCTACAGGTTTGTTTGTTTTCTTGTAGTGTCTTGGCCTGGCTTTTGTATCAAGGTAATGCTGGCCTCACAGAATGAGTTAAGAAGTATTCCCTCCTCTTCAATTTTTGGAAAAGTTTGAAAAATATTGATATTAACTCTTTAAATGTCGGTAGAATTCACCAGTGATGCCATCTGGTCCTGGGCTTTTCTTTGTCAAGAGTTTTTTGATTACTGATTCAATCTCCTTACTAGTCATTGGTCGATTCAGATTCTCTTTTTTTTTTTTTTAAAGATTTTATTTATTTATTCGACAGAGACAGAGACAGCCAGCGAGAGAGGGAACACAAGCAGGGGGAGTGGGAGAGGAAGAAGCAGGCTCCCAGCAGAGGAGCCTGATGTGGGGCTCGATCCCATAATGCCGGGATCACGCTCTGAGCCGAAGGCAGACACCCAACCGCTGTGCCACCCAGGCGCCCCTCTATTCAGATTTTGTGTTTCTTCATGACAGTCTTGGTAGGTTTTGTGTTTCTGGAATTTGTCCATTTCTGCTAGAATACCAATTTGTTGGCATACAACTTTTCAGAGCACTCTCTTATAAATCCTTTTTTATTTCTGTAGCATCAGTAGTAATGCCCCACTTTCATTTCTGATTTTAATAATTTGATTCTTCTCTTTTTTTTTCTTAGTCCATCTAGCTAAAGTTTCGTCAATTTTGTTGATCTTTTTAAGAACCACTTTTGGTTTCATTGTTTTTTCTGTTATTTTTCTATTTTATTCATCTCTGCTCTAATCTTTATTTTTTCCTTCCTTCTGCTAACTATGAGTACAGTTTGTTCTTCTTTTTCTAGTTCCTTAAGTTACAAAGTTAGATTGATGATTTGAGATCTGTCTTGTTTTGTTAATGTGTTTACAGCTATAAATTTCACCCTTAGCACTGATTTAGCTGCATCCCATAAGTTTTGAATGCTCTAACTTTGTTCAAATTCATCTCTATAAGTATTTTCTAATTTCCCTTGTGATTTCTTTGGCCCATTGGTTGTTAAAGAGTGTGTTAATTTGCATAGATTTGTGAATTTTCCTGTTTTACTTCTGTTATTGATTTCTACCTTCATTCTGCTGTGGTCAGATAAGATATCTTGTATGATATCTATCTTTTAAAATCAGTTGAGACTGGGGGTGCCTGGATAGCTCAGCTGGATAAGCAGCGAGCTCTTGATTTCAGCTCAGGTCATGGTCTCAAGGTCCTGGGATCAAGCCCCACATCAGGCTCCCACACTCAGTGGGAAGTCTGCTTGAGGATTCTTTCACTCCCTTTTCCGCAGCACTTTTGCTCTCTCTCTGTCTCTCTCTAAAAAACTAAATTTTTAAAATAAATAAGTAAAATAAAATAAACTGAGACTTAATTTGTGGCCTAACTTACAGTCTATCCTGGAAAATGTCCCATGTGCACTGGAGAATGTGTATGCTGTTGTTGAATAGAGTGTTCTGTAAATGTTTGTTAAATCTAGTTGGTTTAATTTGTTAAGTCTTCTCTTTCCTTACCTAACTTCTGTCTAGTTGTTCTATCCATTATTGAGAGTGGAGTATTGAAGTCTCCAACTATTATTAAAGAAATGTCTATTTCTCCCTTCAATTCTGTATTTGCTTTGTATATTTTGATGGTGTGTTAGCAGGTGGGTAAATGTTTACAATTGTTTGGGCATCTTTATTTTGGGCAGAACATCTAGTAGAATGGCCTTCGGTAATTATTTCTTTAAGCCATTAATAATTTATGAAAAGTTTTTGATAGGAAAAATGATATAAAGGACTAAGTAGAAGAGTTCTATTATTTTCTGAAATGTGATAAAGCATAAAATCTGGTAAATTCCTTTTTAAAAAGACTTGCAGAGAATCTGTAGAACCTGCAAATTCTCCCACAAAGAAAATGTGAACACAGAGATGGAAGGCAATTTTTTTTTATATTTTTAGCATCACCATCATGATGTTTCATGAAAAGAAGCATTGCCATGAGATTAGTTGAAATTCCCACTGTATTCACTTGTTATTATTTCTTTTCCAAGCAATCAAGTTGAAGAAACATTTCCACTACTTAAAGAGGTACCTGCAAACTGTATTTATTCAACCATCCTAATGGGATTTTCCCTTAGTAAATCTGCCACTCAGGTATCTGCTATGCATATGGATTCAAAAGTGGATGATCATTTGATGCAAGGGACTAAGAAAACCAAGTTGGAACCAGTGACTCAATTATTTCAAAACACCAAGAAAATAAGATTAGAAGACACAAACCAAGAACACTTTACAAGAAGTAAAGAGACTTGCTCAGGAACTCTTTCAGAGAAAACCTTGGGTTCTGTGGTATATGTTAAAGAAAGTGATGGAATAGAAATGACAGATGTGGAATGAAGTTATTTGTACATACTGCCAAAGAAACCAGAATTTGCTTTTGACTAAGTGAGCATGTTGAATGAGAACTTAACCTTATTAGGAAAACCTAACAAAATGAAGGAAGACAATTGCTTGTTTTTCACTATTTATGAATCACATTAGACTGCACTTTCTTGATACATATTAAAAAAAGTTAATGTTTTAGGGAAAAAAATTTTTTCTAAAATTCAAAGCAAAATTCTCTGGTATTACATTCTGTTCTTGTCAAAAATCAGAATTTTTGAATAACAGTATTTAAATGGTACCAAAATATTTTAATTATAATGTATTTCTTTAACAAGTGATCAAAAAACAGTGCCCAAACAATTTGACATCTGTATTTCACACTACTTGTGGTGTACTGATTTTGTAAGATTTCTAGTTAGGGATTTTGCTTTAGGGTACTTTATCTTGCTGCATTTTTGCATTTCTGTTCTGTAAAAGATCACTTCAGGTAAACTCTGCAAAAGACCAGTAAATTACATACCTTGAGAAGCATTTCACATTTTATTTTATTTTTTTTTTATTTTTTTTTTTTTTAAAGATTTTATTTACTTATTCGACAGAGATAGAGACAGCCAGCGAAGAGAGGGAACACAAGCAGGGGGAGTGGGAGAGGAAGAAGCAGGCTCCCAGTGGAAGAGCCTGATGTGGGGCTCGATCCCATAACGCCGGGATCACGCCCTGAGCCGAAGGCAGACGCTTAACCGCTGTGCCACCCAGGCGCCCCAACATTTCACATTTTAAATCATCCTTTTAAAACTGTTTTCCCCCACATTGAATTCATTTCAAAATTACAAAATAGTTATTTCCAAGTGTAATAGTTTATCTTATAGATACTACCATTTTATACTACCAATATTTAATATAAGAAAACACCTAGTGTTAAAAAAATTGTTTTATATATATCAGTTTGCCATTCTTACTGAAATGTCTAGTAGTTCGAGACAGCAGTATTGTCCCAAGTATTGTGAGATGAAATTAAAACCATTTTGTGTCTGGACATATAGTGACCTGTAACTATATTATTTAGGTTTAGAACATTTTCCTGTACTTTAAGATTTATTGGCTATTTCTAATGCCCAATTGTGAGTAATCTCCATAATATTCATAAAAACAAAGATGAAAAGACATCTTCTTTTAGGGGAAGCAATATTTTATAAATCAGAAAAATACAAGTGTAATATGTTTGTAGGGAATATTGAGCTTAGAGCTAAATAAAATTGCTCAATGGGACATCAGCCAATAGGATGATGCTTTTTATCATTTATAGAACATAATTCTTTGGGAAAAGAAAAAACTCAAGTCTTTCATTTGTTCACCTAACCTGGCACTGTGCTTGTTGCTGGGGATATAGTAGTGAATAAAATAGCCACTGCCATCATAGTGTTTACTGTCTGTCTTCCAGGGAAGATAGAACATCAGACAGTAATTATATAAGATACAAATTATGATGTGCCATGAAGAAAAAGTAAAATGTTCAGAGGGACAGGACACATAACACATAAACTTGATTTTTAATTGTGGGAACTCGGAAGTTTTCTCTAAGGTCATGTTATTTATAGGTTTTGTAGTGACACAGTTGTCCAAGTAAGATGATGGTTAATGGTCAAGGTCTTGAGAAGAGGATAGAGTCCTGGTGAAGGTTAGCAGGACAGAATGATGGTTTGAAAGTGAGAAGTGAGGAAAAAGAAAGGAATTCTAGCTAAAAAGACTATGTATGGAGGTTCTCTGGGGAAAAGACTGAACTTAGGAGCATGGTTTTGGGACATAACCCAGTTTCCAAGGCAAGTAGACAGTTATATGTATGGAACTAAAAATACGAATTTTGAAGTTGTATACATAAATGGTATCGAAAGCCTTGGGAATGAATGAGATTGCTTAAGATAAATGTATAGTGTGAGCTAAAGTCCTAAGGAACTCAAACATTTAGAAGCTACTCAGCATGAGGGAGCTAGCAAAGGGAACTGAGGAGTTGGCAGTGAGATAGTAGAAAACTAAGACAAGATAATGTCAAGATTGCCCACAGTAGTTGTTACAGTGGAGGTAGTCAACTGAAAGGCCAGACAAGGATAGAAAGGTCCATTGAATCTAGCAATATGAAATGTTACTGTAACCTTAGCAAAAACCACTCTCTCTTTTTTTTTTTTTAACAGGGCCTTGGCTTAGTTACAGCTTTGTTTTTCATCTCCATGAGTGTCAAACAGAACATTTGATAGTCATGTTGGATGCTGAATTTGAGATGACCTCTCATTGTGCATGATGCCTCCTGCATTGCAGGATGTGAAATACAGTAGCACACGCCAGTCATTGAGACTATAAAAAATGCAAACATTAATTACCCTCACTGAGAACCATTGCTGCTAAGACAACAGAAAATTGGAATACCCAAATCCAATCTAAGCCATAGTTTTAGCAGCATACTCAAGAAGGGAAATCCACAAAGACTTCCTGGAAGAGGTGGGATGGAACAAGTTTAATAAGCACAACAACTTCACTTAGGTGTTTTGGGAGAATCCTACAAGTGGTATCTTAAAGTGACTACTTTTCAGAATTCTGTTGTTTCTAATAAGATAGTAAATTCCCCATATAAAACAGTGTAGTTCAGCAAAAATAAGGATTTTAGGAGACTTTAAATACAACATATCCATAAAATAAGGATTATACATGCATTATACCTATTATACATGCATTGGTATTGCATCTATTGGTGTTGTCATGGATGCTAACAATAAAAGCTTTCATTGATTGAGTTAGTGTGTGACTGTCTTAATTAGGACTCCCTAGAAGCTGCCTGAGACAGGGATTCAGGTGGACATGATATTTGAGAGTGTGTTCTTTAGGAAAAGCATGTAAGGGAGTGAAGGAAGCAAGATAGGGAAACAGGAGTCAGCTAAGGATGAGAGCTCAGATAAATTCTTGGCCTGATCCACAGGGTGCTTTAGAAGGACCAGATAGCACAGTTTGTCCCATTACTCACTTTGAGGCAAAGGGTAAGATTATTGTACCGCCTGCCAGTCTGGCCTTGGTTGCCACCACAAAGCCAAAGAGGGAGGCTGGAGGAGCAGGGAAGTAGCATGAATCACTCAGGTGTCTCTGGTCACAACAGCTCCTACACCCACAGCAGCTGAAGAATAGATGCATGGATTAAGGGTAAAGGGACATGTGGGGGGGCGATAACAGTCTTTATTACAGTGTCAGACACCTAACATATATTATTTTCCTTTTACTTTTAAACAACGTCAAATTTACAGAAAAGTTGCTAGTACAAGGCCTTTCCCTCTCCCCACAACCGTTAGAGAATAAGTAGCTGACTTCATTCTTCATCAGCCCTGAATACTTTAATGATTTAAAGAATTTTATTTATTCTTTATTTCTATTTTTAACGGAAATATAATTGACATATGACATTGTATTAGTTTTAGGTGTACAACATAACGATTTTATGTATGTGTACAATGCAAAACAACACAATAAGTTAACATCCATCACCACACAGTTACAATTTTTTTTCTGTGATGAGAACTTTTAAGATCTCTCAGCACCTTTTAAATATAAGACAATATTGTTAAGTATAGACACCATGCTGCACATTAGATCCCCAGGACTTATTTATCTTCTAACTGGAAGTTTATACCTTTGACCACCTTGACCCCCACCCCTTGAAAAAGCACACTTGTTGGAATGGGGACAGAAGAAATGTTGGAGTAGGCTGATTACGAATGGGAAGTAAGGAAGCAGATACTGGATGTGTAGCAAGTCCTTGAAGCTCTGCTCTAAAGGGAAGTAGGCAGGATGAAAGGTGGAAAAAAGGAGTGAGGTCACTGGAGGGTTATGATGAGTCAGAGTTCACGTCTGAGTGTCAATGGAAGAAGGTACGGGGGGGGGGGGGGGGGAGAAGATGAAGTAGGAAAGGGGTTAAAAATAACCAAAGGACAAAAGTCTCAGAGTAGGAAGGAGGGAGTGCGATTCTTGAAAACCACCTCAGTAGAAAATAGGAGGGAAAAACTACCATCTCGAATTTCAGAAAAATGAAATTTAGGAAGACAGAATATAAACAAAGGGACACAGTTTTGTGTGGCTATTTTTAATAACTAGGAAAATTCTTACTGGGGCTCACTGTACACAATTCATTCCATCTGCATAATACAAGAAAGGAACTCAGAGTGACTTCAATCAAAAGGGTATTGGTAAATGAGGAGCCACTGTGTCTTTATTGTTGCTTTTTATGGAGGCCTGCTCAGTGTCACCAAATTGTGAACACTGGATGCTTCTTATTCCAAGATGCAAGCCTTGGTAGTTTCTATTCGCAGAGAAAGATTCATTTCTGAGCAAGACTGAAAAAGATGGCTACAAATTATTTGGGCTCCTCTCATCAGGAGGTGGAGTCCACCGCTCCACCCTTTCTCTCTGGCCTGACTTTGCTTGTTGCTTTGGCCAATAGAATGTGGCTGCAGGGCCTCTTCCAAGGCTAGACCTGAACTGAGGTGCCCCAGCAGCCACTAAGCAGGAACCATCAAGGGTGTGAACAGGACCAGCCTGGACCTTCCAGCTCAGCCAACCCTGGTTGAATAAAGCCCAGGTGAAACCATATAAATGTTAGAAATAAATCGTCTTAAGCTGCTGATATTTGAGGCCGTTTGTTATGCGGCAATAGTTAACTGAAACTTTGGCTTGCTGGAGGAATTGCCCCCATCTGGCTGAGAAAGTATCTTCTTGGCAACCACAGATGGGTAACATTCATTAGCCTAAGGGTGTGTGTTTTCTGACCCAGTCCTTCCTACCAGTTCCCATCTCTACTGGGCAGAGCAGCGTTTATTCCTTTAAATGCAATTTGTCAAAACTGATTTTAGTTTCCTCAGCTTCCAAGTGGAGTTTTGTGCCCTTTGGACTATGAGCAGATACGTGAAGACCTGGCGGAACGCGTCAAGTTCAGTAGGTGTTTGCTGGTGCTCTGGCCGCCCCGGCTTCCCGGGGCCCTCCCGCTAGCCTCGATCCGCGAGTGCCCCCGCCCCCCGCGTGCCACAGCCGCCTCTCCTACCTTCGCCCCGGGCGACCCTAAGCTCTGCGCAGTCATGCGGGGACCTCCATGTGAACGGGGGGCGCTATGACTTTTCATACGACCATTGGAACGTGCCCTGCGTCCCCGCTTCTATATGCTCTGGCTTGGCGCCGGCTGGGCCTCTCCGCAGGCCGCCTCCTCTGGAACCCCCCGGGCAGAACCAGTCCGAGCGCGCGCCCGCCCGCCGCGAAGAGCGAGGCCGGAGGGGCACCGCCCACCTCCCCGGCCCGGGCGCGGCCCCGCCTCCTCTCGGCGTTTCCGGCTGGCCGCGCACGCAGCCGGCAGGCCGTAGGGTCACACGCGTCCTTCTCCTGAACGAGCCAGCACGCGGCCCTAGGTGACCGGAAGCAGCAGGTGAGCGACGCTGGAAGTGGGGCTCTGGGGGCGCTGGGGCGGGCGGCCCTTTGGGGGCGGGCGGCAGGTGGCAGGCGGGGACCTGGGACCCTGAAGCCGGGCCCCGCGCGCGCACCGCCCCGGGCCGCTGCTGCTGGTGCTGTACGCGCCGTGGTTTTCGCTCAGCACTTGGGAGGACGTAACTCCTCGGTTAGGTACGGCCCATCCCCAACATAGGAGGGTAAAAAGCTAAAACGTGTTGGGTGCCAGCTCTGTGTGTTCCCACAGGGAGCCAAGAAGGCGACATAAAACAAGCGCATGACCGTCGTGAGACTCTGGGTAAGTTACATACTGTCATAGATGTGGCAGAATAACTTAATAAAGTGTTTTGAAGGAGCTGGGCCTACCTAGGACGATAGATAGGATTGTTATTTTTTGCTTTCTTTTCAGTGTTGAAGCAGCATGTTTGGCATTGCAAAGTGGTGGTAGCAAAGTGTCCCCCTAGAACATGGATTGTTCTCTGGGGAAAAACTATAAAATCAGTCATTACAAGGTGAGAGTAGTCACATGCAGAATTGATTTAAAGAAGCAGCATTTCACCAGGCCTTCGAGGCTGGACGATATCCTGACAATTAAAGAAAGACTGTCATTCAGCCGGAGGTCTGATCTGTCACTAAAGAACTGAATAAAAGAGAAATGCATCTGTTCCAGATGAATCCAAGCCTCCTCTAGGAGAGAGAGGTATCCTGGCTTTACCAGGATCTTTCCAGGGCCCAGAAGTAGAGAAGGTGATTTCTTCGAGGCTCATCCCATCAGACACTCAAGTCCTGTAACTCTGTCCTTTTGTTCAGGTTCTGTCTTCACCGAGCAAACTTAAGTTGGCTTACCAGTAGTCCTACACAGAGTTTTTGGACAGGCTGATCTGAACATCCAGTTGATAACCTTCAGTTCTCTTTGTAAATTAATAAATTGGCACTTGGGTTTTTTCCAACATCCTTTTGTTTCCTCATTCTTTGTGCGATTCTTTCTCTCCTTCAGGGTTTAGTTGAAATGTTACATCCTCATGGGGCCTTTTTGTTTATGTGTTCAGATGTGTAGAACAGTTTTTAGCACATAGTAGGTTCTCAGCCTAACGCATTGCTCAAATGTCACCTTTTTAATGAAGCCTAGCCTGACAACCCTATTTAGTATCACAGAGTAGTTCCTCTCACAGTTAATTTCTAATTCCCTCTTTCCCAGCTCTGCTTTTTCATGTAGTCCTTATTATCATCCTTACTTATTTGGTTCACAATATAGGCACAATCCTAAGTGCCTGGAATAATGCCTGTCATGTAGTAGATGCAAGATTTGTTGAATTAATACCTTTGCTATATTTCATTCACACTGCATACACAATGCCTGGATGAATAGAGATATTTATATTTTGTGCACTAATAATATATAAATTGGAACAATTCGGGAACCCTAACAAGTTGCATTTTTTACCAAAGTCAATATCTTTCACTATTGTTAATTTATCAAAATAAATGGCACTTTAATGTGTCTTGGTTGGGGATCTTTGCACACTTTCCTATTTAAGCTCCTGTTGGGAATATCTGTCATATGACAGGAATGGTATGAGAAGAATAGAGATGGGAAGGTAGGAACTCTGTGTAGCAGTTAACATTATAGAGCATTTCAGTTTGCCAGGCATGAGTGCTTTATGCATGTTAACTCTTTAATTCTCTCAACCATTTTGTGAGGTAGGAACATTTTATAAATGAGACAGTTGAAGCAGCCAGAGGTTAAACTACTTGCCTTAGGTTATTCAGTTAGCAAGTGGCAGAGCCAGGATTAATAGTTAAGCTCTGTAAGTGACTATAGTTAAAAATACTGTATTGCATATTTGAAAGTTGCTAAGAAAGTAGATCTTAAAAATTCTCATCACATGGAAGAAAATTGTAACTGTAAGGTGATGGATGTTAATTAAACTTACTGTGATAATCATTTTTCAGTATATTCATATATCAAATCATTATATTGTATACTTTAATACAATATTATGAATCAGTTATGTCTCAGTAAAATGAGGGGGAAAAAATCATAAGATCTTAATCAATTTGCATCCTGCCACATTCTGCATATGCAGACAAGAGTCAGATCCCTAAACTTAGGGAGGGATATACCACAAGGTCTTTGAAAATCTGCAAATCCATAGACATCGTTCAGCATATCAAGGAACAGGAACCCCTGTTCCTTACTGTTTCTCTCTTGGATCACAATGGAAGAGTTTCCTGTTTGTTCTCAAGGCTGCCTCCTTCCCTACCTGCATTGGATCCCAGCACTACCACTTTGTCAGAGACCTCCCTTCACTGGTGTTGCCCTCCCTCCCTTCCCAACTCCCAGCAGAATATGAATGTGCTCAGTTCTCTTGCATTGATGTCTGCTACCCTAGTCCAGGTGCTCATTGTCTCTAGCTTAGACGATTGCATGAGTCTATTAACCAGTCTCCCTGCTCCTAGTCTGTCTTTTCTTAAATCCATGCTGAACACTGTCCGCAGAGGCAGTTCTGTATAATGGCTGACTTAACGCTTGTCTGCTTAAAACACTTAAATAGATCCCAGCTGCTTTTAGAGAAAGTCCAAATGTTTTAGAATTACAATGAATTTGTCTCCTCCCCTTCTCTATTCCCTTCCTATCTCGTGCATAGTCAGCACTCCATAAATATTTGTCCAGTGAAGGAAGGAGTATATCAAAGTCAGTCAGTCAGTCAGTCAGAACCAAGAATAGAGTTTAAACAAAGAAATTAGTTGGGCTGCAGAGGCTTCCTAGGACGGTGTAGCCATAGGTTTCAGTGGAGCTAGAAGACCAATAGTGTAACTCCATCCCTGAGGAGGGAGTATCCAAAACACGCCTTACTATTAGATGACCCTGTCTTTGTGTATGCCTGGCTTTACTTCCATCAATTTGGTAAACACCATCATATTTTGAGACTCAATTTATGTATCCATTAAACCTCTCCTGACATTTCTAGACAGAGAAAATATAAATTGGCTTAACTTTTTTGTAGTGTATGTAATTTATCAGAATGTATCAAGAGTGATGAAAATATGAAGACTCTTATTTGTGCTTGTAGGACATTAGTAACTACAAAAGATTTTGGCCTGGCTTTGGACTTTAATAACCCATTTTATCCTAGTTCTTTAACCTGGAGAAAAATTATGAGCATCCTAAGAAATAGAATTGGAATAGAATGGTTTCTTTACAAACATAACTAGTCAGAATACTTGATTACTGTAGCTAGTATTTTCAGCCTGTTGCCATCAGCAGTGCTAACAAAAATAACATGTAAAGTGTGCAAACATAATGAAATTGTTCATAGCCTTTCCATATAGCCCCGCTACTCTAATGGCCTCTGCCCCTAACCTCAGGCGGTCTATCCTAAATAAATATTGATCTAAATAAAAGAATTATACTGCTAGTAAATCAAGTCTCAAAGTAAATAGGAATTTTTTAAAACTATTTTAAGGACATAAAGCTTTCCACAGAGATATTCATGAATATGTCATTGATAACACTGAAAAACTAAAACAATCTAAAATTACAAACTAAGAGACTGATTTTGTAGTAAACTGTGGTATATCTGATAATGGAATATTACACATTAAAGCTGATGTAAAAATAGATTTAACATTGAATGAAATAACAGTATGGTTCCAATTTGTGGGGGGGGGGTTTACTCGTGCACAGAAAAAAACGGGTACACACCAAAGTATTAATTGTAGTTATCTGCAGTGGTGGTATTATGGATTCTTTTATTTTGCTCTTTATATGTATTTTCTCATTTTTCTCAATGAACATGTATTACCTATGAATTCAAGATAATTTGGCTTTAAAATAAATAATGAAAAAATCTGCACCCTTACTCTGGTTCAACTGAAATTATTTGAGGTTTGTCTTTATTTCCATCGAGTACTCTGTTACAGAGTTGCTAAAGACTGAGGATAAAGCTAAAAGACAAAAGCAGCTGGATACTTGGAAAAGTTTACCTAAAATAATGAAGAATCAATAGCTAGAAAATACAATTTAATTTTCTTTTTCCCAATTAATTTGTCTTCCATTTTTATTTATTTTTAAAGATTTTATTTATTTATTTGACAGAACAAGCAGGGGGAGTGGCAGAAGGAGAGGGAGAAGCAGGCTCCCCGCCGAGCAGGGAGCCTCATGCGGGACTCAATCCCAGGACCCTGGGATCATGACCTGAGCCAAAGGCAGACGCTTAACCAACTGAGCTACCCAGGCGCCCCAGTCTTCCATTTTTAAAAGCATGCTGATCCCATTTTCAATGAAGAATTGCTTCCAGTTACTTTGTAACCTCAAAGTCCCAGCAGCTGGCTTTAAAAACAAAGTAAAAAGTGGGCTCATTTTACAGTCAATTTCCAGTGATGTTTATCAAAATCTGGCTGTAGAAGACTGGATCCATGACCATATGAATCTAGAAGACAAGCCGGTTCTTTTCTTGTGGAGAAATTCTCCCTCTATTGTAATAGGTAGGCATCAGAATCCTTGGCAGGAATGCAACCTGAATCTGATGAGAGAAGAAGGTATAAAACTGGCTCGGAGAAGAAGTGGAGGAGGAACAGTCTACCATGATATGGGTAATATCAATTTGACTTTTTTTACAACCAAAAAAAAGTATGATAGAATGCAGAATCTAAAATTAGTTGTGAGGGCTCTGAATGCTGTCCAACCCCAGCTGGATGTACAGGCCACGAAAAGATGTGACCTGTTACTTGATGGACAGTTTAAAATCTCAGGAACAGCTTCTAAGATCGGCCGGACTACTGCTTATCACCACTGCACTTTATTATGTAGTACCGATAGGACCTTCTTGTCGTCCTTGCTGAAGAGCCCTTACCAAGGGATCAGGAGCAATGCCACTGCTAGCATACCTTCCATAGTAAAAAATCTTTTGGAAAAAGATCCCACTCTGACCTGTGAAGTACTCATGAATGCTATTGCTGCAGAGTATGCTGCTTATCATCAAATTGATAATCATATTAACCTAATTAACCCAACAGATGAGACACTGTTTCCTGGAATAAATAACAAAGCCAAAGAACTACAGACCTGGGAGTGGATATATGGCAAAACTCCAAAGTTTAGTATAAACACTTCCTTTAATGTATTATATGAACAGTCGCATTTGGAAATTAAAATATTCGTAGACATAAAGGATGGAAGGATTCAAATCTGTAATATTGAAGCACCTGATCATTGGTTGCCACTGGAAATATGTGACAAATTAAATTCAAGTTTCATTGGCAGTAAGTTTTGCCCAAATGAAATTACTATGCTGACAAATATTTTACGCAGGACATGTCCAGAAGATGATGAACTACACAGTAAATGGAATATTCTCTGTGAAAAAATTAAGGGAATAATGTGATTCCAAATAAACTTCTTAATATTAACAGTTTTTATGAGATAATAAAAGGTTTAAGGTACATTTATGTCTTTTTTTTTTTTTTTTTTGTAATCTCTACACCCAACATGGGGCTTGAACTCACAACCCTGAGATTAAGAGTCATATGCTCTACCAACTGAGCCAGCCAGGCACCCTCATCATATATGTACCTTAAAAAAAGACCTAGTTTCTCAGTAACAATTCCCCATTAGAAATTGTCACCTAGTCCATATTTTCTTATGGTCTGTAGGATATTCTCTTTCTTCATCAATTTTTTTTTTTTTAATCTAGCACACATGTATCTGCTCCTTTCTCTGTTACCATCATGGGTGTGTATACGGTATTTGACACTGTGAGCTCTGATTTAGTTCTTTTTCTTAACTCTAAGGAATATAACCCAGGGTTCTTGTCACCTCTGATACCTTAAACTCTAAAATTCTTCCTTTTAATTACAAAGTTGATAGTGGGTTTGAGCTGCATGGTTTCAATTATATGTAGATTTTTTACAGTGCTATAAAGGTATTTTCTCTTAGGATTTTTAAGTAACATTTTTTTCTAGCTTTATTTTAAGAACATAGTACATACAAAATGAGTTTTGATGGTTACTAGTAAGGCTTCTGGTCAATAGGCTACTAGTTAAGTTTTTGGGGAGTCAAAAGTTACATGTGGATTTTCAACCGTGCCGTGGTCAGCACCTCTAACCCCCACGTTATTCAAGTGTCAGCTGTACTTTCTTATCCTCCATCCTCTCCCGTTAAATTAAGCCCACTGCACTTTTCTAAGCCCTTAACCCTCCCAATCTCTTGCTTCATCTCCCTTCTTATCCAACCCTGAGTTCTTTCAAGTATATGGTCTTATCTTACCAGCATTCTCATTTGCTTTTCTCTCTTGACCTACAATGACCATTGTTTTATTATTATTCCATCAACTGATTTTTCACTATCATACCCAGATGGCAGGCAATGCTGGAAGAAAATTTACATAATCATGCAGACTAACCCAATTTCATATTTATATTTATCCTCTATTGGTGTCAGAGTCAACTCCTCTCCATTGACTCCCTCATTCTTCAGAGGCCTTATTCATAAATGTTTCCACTTTTCTTAAACTCAGAACTCGACTTCTCTTGTCACAAACCTTGACTCATAATTTGACAGTGGAGGCCTTCATAAATGAGCTCCTTCAGCACCCCATTTCCTCTTACCATTTCTCATTGACTCTCAAATAACACCTTTTCCTTAAGGCTAGTTGTACCTGGATCTTTGTCCTTTCCAACCTGTTTGGGCCTTCTATTAAATATTTATCTTTTTTATCTTAAATTTTCTCTCTCCACTTACTGGATCCTTACACATAGTGAATGAACATGCTCATGTCTCTTCTTTCCCCAAAACCCCTGCTTAAGGTTTTGTGTCTCTACATCTCTTCTTCATTGTCAAATTTCTTCAAGGAGTAACATCACTGCCAACTACTTCTTGTCTCCGCAGTTCATTCACATACTCCTCTGATTTCTACAGTATTTACTGTGTGTTTTCTGAATGCCTACTATGTCCCAGGTACTTTGTAGTTGTTGGTTCATGGTGAGTGAGAGAGACATGATTACTAACCTCAGGAATTGACAGTTTAGCATACTGGCTTTCAAACTCCTTAAAAACTAGAGTAAAAAAATATATTTTATATTATATACTAGCACAAACATTAAACCCAGCAAGTTTTACAATGCAACGTTTATCCTATACTATTTACTTATTTAACATTTTATATTTGATTTTATATTTGATTTCATCTTTTAAAATGATTTTATCACACATTAATAGGTCAAGACCGGAGTTTAAAAAACATGAGCCTAATAGGAAATGTAGACAAATCAGTATATAATTATAAAGCAAGATAAGCCTGGGTAGTTATAACAGACAATAACAGGGGCTACGTAGCTAGAGCTATCAGGGAGAGGACACTGAAATGGAGAACTGAAGAATGAGAAGCAGCCAAGCAGAGTGGAGTGGGGTGGAGACTATTTCCGGTTTTACCAGTTACCTATTGCCTCTTAACAAACCACTCCAAAACTTAGTGGCTTAAAACAACATTTATTTTATTCACAAATCTATAATTTGAGATTTGATGGGGATACAGCATATGATCTGGTGTCATCGGCTAGGACAGCTTAAAGAGCTGGAAATACCTGCTTCAAGATGGCTCAAGTGGCTGGCAAGTTGGTGCTGGCAGTTGGCTGGGAGCGCAGCTGGAGCAATGGGTTGAGACCTTCAATTCCTTTCCACTTGCACCTAATTAAGGCTGCCTGAACTTCCTCACAGCATGGTAGCTGGATTCCCAGAAGTGACTCAAGAAAGCCCACCAGAAAATATTTCCTTTTATACCTTATCTTGGAAGCAATTTGTATAGCCACACGTGCATCCAAATCCAAAAGGAGAGAATATGGATAGCCACCACTCCATGGGAGGAATGTCAAAATCATTATAAAAATTACTACTGGGTCTGAGAGATCCTATTGCAACCATTTTTGTAAAGTATAATCTACCACACAACAGCATACAGGAAGCCCTAAAGCAGGTAAAAGCTAGGTTACTGATGGTGTCAAAGGAAGTATAGGCAAACTGAAGTGTGGGAACAAGGGGAGAATGGAGCCAGATGAAGATGGAGAGAAGAGACCAGATCATGTAGGGACAGATAGCCCAAGGTAGACACAGATCGTATTTTAAGTGCAATGATACTGCAGTTGTTACAAAGACTATTCTGTCTGCTCTGTGGAGAATGGATTGGAGGGACAGAAGACAGGAAGCAGAAAGCCATTTGGGAGACTACAGCAGGAATCCTAGCAGAAGTAATGCTAGCAGTGGCCATGGCAAGATGCTGACATTGTGTTAAGCCCTTGTCAAAAATTAAGGATGACTTCCATTTTCAAGACAAGGTTTAATTCTGATTTCATTTAAAGGGAAACAATAAAGCAGTTATATTAGCTTGCTAAGGCCGCCATAACAAAATACCACAGATTTAGGTGGCTTAAACAATAAAAATATA
Source organism: Ailuropoda melanoleuca (assembly GCF_002007445.2). Classification (NCBI taxonomy): domain Eukaryota; kingdom Metazoa; phylum Chordata; class Mammalia; order Carnivora; family Ursidae; genus Ailuropoda; species Ailuropoda melanoleuca. The sequence continues at coordinate 67,499,612 of NC_048221.1, read as the reverse complement.
TTTTCTCACAGTTCCGGAGGCTGGGAAGTCCAAGATCAAAGAGTTGGTGGGTTTGGTGTCTCCTGGGGCCTCTCTCCTTGGCCTGCAGGTAGTTGCCTTCTTGCTGTATCCTCACATGGTCTTTCTGTTATTGGACAGAGGACCAGTTCCAAAGTCACCACTTTAAAGCCAATACTCAAGAGAAAAGTGTTGGTGGGAAAAGAAGGGTTGCTTTATTGAGGAAGTTGGCAACCTGGGAAAAAGGCAGATTGACTTCTCAAAGGCCATCTTCCCTGTCCAGGGGAAGCAGATTATTAAAAGGGAAGGCGCAGGGAATGGTGAGGGGGCTATGTACAGGAGAAACTGGTGCTCAGCAGTTAATCATTTGTCCTTGAAAAATCTTCCAGAATCCTCTGCTCTACCAATAATCAAGGCTCCTAGGTGTATCTCAGTAAAGGATGCCCCTGCAGCCCAACAAGCCACGTCCTGGCAAAGCAGTCCAGACTCTTCCCCCTGTGCCAGGAATCAAGGATCCCAGCCAGATATCTCTTATTGAAGATGCCCTGGTCAGTGGTAGCTGTTTTTGAGTGTGGTCAAGCCTTATCTTCCGGGAAGTCTGCTTCTAGCAGTCTGCAGGATCTCAAGGGAAGTAGGTTAGTACTGCTACAAATTGGGATTTAGGTCAGCAAGCAAGGAGTGCATAAGCTTGAAGCACGTTAACCCTTAAGACCAATTGGGGTGCTGTTACATTTCCTCTGAGTGTGCATAACTGCGTCAAAATTTCCACTTCTTGTAAGGATACCAGTCTTAGGGTCCACTCTAAAGACATCATTTTTAACTTTATAGCTCTTTGAAGACCTTATCTCCAAATAGTTACATACTGAGGTACTGGGGGTTAGGATTTTAATGTGAATTTAGCTCTTATGAGTTCTTTTCATGTAACTGAATGGATCCAGATCTCATCTCCCCCCCACACTTTTTTTTTGAAGAAGGGAAGGGGCAGGAGGGGACACACAGGGTTGTGCTTGCAAATGGTTCTCTCAGTGTGGGAGTGGAGTAAGTGAAGGGGATTTTACTTTTCAAGTGGCTCCTGGGACAAACACAACTGGCAGTCTAACCATTTGAGTTGAGTCTAATCATTTGAGTCGGGTTTCACAGGCAGGTCCTTCTGTTCTTTTCCAGCAATATTAAACAGCAAATAAACAATTCTGAAGAGATTTCTTATGGGCATATTTTTTACTCATTACATTTGCTGCAACGTGTTAAAGTTACTTTCCAAGAAAGGTATAAAAATCCTGATATGATGTGTTTTGGGGCATAAAGCACTCATGATTTTCTGATACCATCTGTTTCTCAAGAGTGAGGATATCATCAGGTGAAAGGTTAGCTTCAAGTTCCAAAAGGGAAACTTAGCATTACCCAGAATAGAAAAGGTATGTTTTGCAGCTAGAGTCCACAGACTTTTCTGATTGTTTCCATATGAGGATAAAGGAGATGAAGAATCAAGAATGACTCCTAGATTTCTTATTTGAGCAACTGGATGGATGGGAGTAAACACAGGGAGTGGGGGAGTGTTGTTTCCAGAGCTCAGTTGCAGCATCCTATATTTGAAATGACTGTGTGCTTCTGAAATGCCAGGAGAAATGCCAAATAGGCAGCTGAACATATAAGATCACAGCGCCAAGGAAAAATTTCGGCTTAATTTATATATTCAGGAGTTGACAGCATATATATAGTATTTGAAGTCATGAAAAGGGATAATTGTGAACTTTCATAATTCATCTTAAAGCATAAAGTGTTTAGCACCTAAGTCCCCTCACTGTTTGGGGAATTCTCCAACTTAAAAAACCTTGCTGTGCGGCAGAACCTCCTGTTGGAGAGGTCATCAAGAAGATGTGACTGCAGTTGACCCTCGAACTGGAGATGGGCAATCGGAGGCTCTTCACACCTTCCCCTGGCCTTGGGATGTGTGTTCTGCCCACTGCTCCCATACAAGGAGCCACTTCAAGGACTCAGCCTTGAGAGACTCATATATTACTGAGACTATCTGGATTGTAGATGTGACTTGAATCCCATCAAGGCCTCCATGAACTCTTGAGATTCTGCAGGCATATGTAGAGATTACTTGTCTCATAGCCACCCAAGACAAGCCTCATATGTAAGTTCCCTTGCTTATTAAACCCCACCTACCAATCTGGAGTGGTCTGCCTGTCTTCAGTCTCTTCTTGCCCTGAGTGTACGGAGGCCAGTTTTGAATTTCACCTGGGGAACTCCAGAGGTTGCACACCAACAACACTCCCCTCTGGAAACTGGAATTTTCACTATCTTCTCTTTCTCACGTCTCTTGAATCCAGGGTGAGGGCACATGACTGAGGCTCTGCCAATCAGATGTACTTGTTTCAGACTCTGAATGGATCATGATGAAGTGAACCTGGGATGGTGAAAACCCTTCTCTGGCAGTAGTACCAGGGCCTGAATTTCTGGGGTAGCAAGGTGCTAAGATAACAGTGTAGTGTCCAATAATTTAAGTGATAGAAGTGGTAATAAGACTACTGAGTTCAGGCCTTGCCTTGGGGTCAACAGTGGTATCATCTGATTAGTTCTGTGTTGTGATTCTAGATGTGGGTTTTTTTCACTGCAGAATTCCAAGGCCAAGTCTGTACCTCTTGCGGTGATGGTTTGAACTACCCACTATTTTTGCTTACATCAGGTAAGAGCAGTTTCTATTGCTTTTCACTAAGGAATTACTGGTATAATCACTTGGGGGAGAGTGTAGATTAAAAAAAAAAAAAAAAGAGGTTACTACTTATTATCTAATATAGGAGAACGCCAATACTTAAAAGACAGGGTGGAAGAGAAGGAAAGAATGTTTCATGGAATTTGAGAGCTTTAAGAAGGGAGAGGCCAACTAGGTCAAATACTCCTGAAAGGTCAAGTAATATGAAGGTTAAGAAGTGCCCACTGGATATAGTAATAATGGAAGTAATTGTTGACCTTGACAAGAGCAATTTCTGTGGAGTGATAGGATAGCCTGGTTGAAGTGAGCTGAAGTATTAATAGGTGGTGACAAAATGGGAAAAAATTGTATAGAGAACTTTAAGAAGTTTATTCATAAAGAACGAAGAAATAGGATGGGTGGTATCTTGCTGGGAATGTCTGTCTAACAGAAACAATGCAGCAGAGGGAGAGATCGCTCAAAGGACAAAGTCCTTGGTGAGGCTAACAGAGGCAAGATTGAGTTCACTTCCTGAAAATTTGGCTATCTTCCTTATATATTAGTACTATTAACCCTTTCTCTATATGCTATAAATCTGAGGTCATGTTAACTTTTTATGGTTCTCTCTACTCAAGTTTTCAATATTTACGTGATCAAATCTTTTGCCTTTTCCTTTTCTTGATAATTCCTGGGTTTTGTGTTATACTTAGTATATTTAGTGGAGCTTTAAAAAAAAATTTTTGGGGGGCACCTGGGTGATTCAGTGGGTTAAGCGTCTGCCTTCGGCTCGGGTCATGACCCCAGAGTCCTGGGATCGAGTCCCACATTGGGCTCCCTGCTAAGCAGGGAATCTGCGTTTCCCTCTCGTGTTCTCTCTCTCTCAAATGGATAAAATCTTAGAAAGAAAATTTTTTTTAATTAATTAGCTCTTTAACAGAATAACCTCTATGTGGGGATAGAGATCTAATGTTTTTTCCAAAGATTTATTGAATAGTCTACTCTTTCCTCACTAATATGAACCACGCCTTCGTTGTGCATTAAGGACCCATACACACATTTACTTTCTCTCAGGTGTTTTCAGACTCATTCTACCCAATTGATTTGTCCATTCTTATGCCCATACATTAAAAAATATATATATATTGTAACTTCACATCTTTATAGCTGGTCAAGCAAGTCTTCTAGTGTTAGTCTCTTTGTCATTTAATTTATAAATTAACTTAGGGAGAAATGACATCTTATTAAGTCTTCCCATTCAAGAATATAATTTGTCTTGCCCTAGTTTTCTTTTACATTCTTCCGTAAAGTTTATAGTTTTCTTATACAGTTCTTGCATGTTTCTTAATGTATTTAATAAGTAACTTGGATATGGTAGCCTTCTGATGTTCTAATTGGTTCTAGGGATAGATTTCAAGTATCTAGAATAATGGATAGCATTACTGCTTTATCCATTATTATAAATAATGAATAGGTGCTCTTCCTTAAATATCAATATGTCTTAGGCAGGATTCCTTTGTGGGTTGGATAAAAGTTAATTTCACAGGGTTGTGAACTGCTGAATCTCTACAGTGATAGATTCACATGCTCTAGAAGAAATCAGAGTGGTTATTTTAACATGAAAAGGAGGAGGTCTAATACATGTTCTCACCTGAATGAAAAGCCACTCTACTTCCACATGCTGATAGGTACCTGGCAAAATAGCTACGATACTTTGCAGAAAGTAACTTCTGATTAGGTCCAACACTTGCTCTCCTGAGACCCTGAATTTCCATATAATAAAACTTGGCAAACTGGCTTGAGTCTTTTCAGGTTCAGCATTATCAGCACCTGAACCTGAAAACATTAAAGAAAAACATTAGGAACTTTTCTGGAATCCCTTCTTGGTCTTTTATGCCAACTCAGGTGACTGCTGGCTCCCAGAGGTAAAACATAAATCAAGTCCAAGTCAAGGACCACTCTGCCTGACCTTATTCCTGTGGCTTCTACCCGGCTTTGGTCCTCCATACTACTTAATCTTGAATGTAATCTTCAGTCTTCTCCAGATGTGATGTTTATATGTGTATTCCCCAACACGAGTACTTCTGTTTCCCTCCATAGACTGGCTTAGCTTATTCTTAAAGCTTCTGGACTGCCCGTTACTTCTACCTTTATCCCCAACCTATCTCCAACCAGTCAACTGGCATCTGGATGGATGAGCTTACCCAGAACAGTTGATTCTAAGCTGCAAAGCTTACAAACATGCCAACCAAAGTTGAATTAGCTGCAAACTGCATCTGCATAACTAAGCACGTTGATTTGCCTTTATGGAGTTAGGTAATATTGGATAAATGAATGTTGGTGAATTTCTCCTGTTTATTAGACCCACAAGCCCATCTGTCTCTTCAAAGAGTACTCTAATCCATGATTTTTCCTCCTGGATGCTAAATTCCCAGGGGCAAGATTAACATCCAATTCATCTTAATAATAGGTGCTCATTATTTATTGATTCATTCTCCAACAGCCAAATAAGAGAAAAGCTGGTAAAATGTTTAAATTAACTTTGTTACTGGAAACACTGTAAATCTCCTAAATAATATATTTATAAAAATATTTAGGATTGGTTACATAACTGAAAAATGGATCCATAAATTAGTAGAAATATAAAAATTTATTGTTAATTCATAATTATAGGAATGATCTCTCCAAAGTAACAACAAAACCAATATTCACTTAAAATAGAAATAGATAATGCAAATTAAGCTACTACCCATCATATTTTTTAGTGTGCTTATTATGAAAAATGTCCACTGTTGTTTCATGACATGGTCTTAAATCAAAATCACAATATCCAAGGGAAAAACGACTCTAAGAAGAGAAGAAAAGAGTTTTTTTAATTAAAAAAACCCCAAAGCCATGTTGTTAAAATGATACAAAAAAGAGTTGAAGATACTCATAAGACTATATCCTACCTGTGGTTTCTTAAAATAATCAAGTCCTCTTCCAATCTTAATCATCCATCCATTGTTAAACCTATTGAAATAGTATACAGCGTTATATTCCAGACATTTAAGTCAGACAGTTATCAAAGGTGTAGGATAGCAAGCATCAGCAACATTTCCCCCCAACAAAGAAAGTCACTTTCCGCAGTGGCATGAGTTGACTCAAACCAGGGGTTACTCAAGAGCTACGTCTACAATGAAATAGAAACATCCAAAGAAACCATTAGTTGATTTGATTAGCTGGTAACAAGTTAGACGACTCAATTAAATCTTACTCTTGAATTTCAGACTTCTGACAAAATTTTCCTGTTCTGCTAAGTGTATTCAGGCAGATTATGGTGTGTTGCAAGGGTTCCCCCACCTAGAGATAGAGGACATAAGCAAGAAGAGCTCTGGATCCCAACCTCTGCTTCAATCACAGCACTGCATTTTCATCTGTCCTGCATTTAGGTTGTGTTTAAGTATTCATTAAAACTAAGGGTGCAGTCACTCTAAACCTATGAAAGCCACTGTGCTAAACAGGGGAACACACCTCTGTGTGTTTCCTTGTAGACACTGTAGCATACTGTCACACCTATGAGATTACTTAATAAACTATAAGAAGTAAATCCTAAAGATCATCAGAATATTAAATATTATCACCAGGAAAGAAAATTATCCCAATACCATAACACTTATATGTATACTTGAATAGAAAAGTACTTCCTCTTCTCATATGAAATAGAACAAGTAAACTTTACTCCATTAGGAAGTATGAAACTCAGACATAATAAGCCAGATTTCTTTTCTCAATAGTGAAAAGATACTAAAATTGAGCTTTACTTACAATGTTAATAAATTGAATACTTATATGCAATTATATGAAACTTATCAAAAGAAATAAAAACAAGTATTTTCAACTGCATAAAAATTAAAATATTGCTATACACTAACCTAATTTCTCGGTCATGTATTGAAGAAGAATATTCTAATTCCAACAGCACCCCATGATTCTGGAGTGACTCTTTTATTTCTTGCAGACCACTACTTTGCTGCTGTTTCCCACTACCCTGTTAATAGGAAAAATACAATTTTCTGTTCAGTTATTAGTATTTTAAATTATCATTAAGCTGTGCAATGTGTATGATGGATGAATTAAAATGGGAAAGATTCTATAATAGTTTCAAAGTCTATTATCTCAAAGAAAGAACCAGAGTATGAAGCAGTTTAACAGCACTTGTTTTTATCAAAATAATTTTTTTTCTAATGTGTACATAACACAATCGTGTCCCATCTTGTAAAATGTATTTTAGTAATGCTGTTTAGTTATTCAGATGGGGCTGCTTTCTTTTCAAGTTAATCCTAGAAATCTGGTTTATTTAGAAGCATTCCTACTTAAGTCAAAATCAAGATGGAAATGCTCACTATCACACTACAATCCAGAAGGCCAAGGCAATAACTCAAGAAAAACAGATATAATCGTTGGTAAAGAAGAGACAAAACTGTCAATAGTGCAGACATGTGATCATCTCCTGGAATATCCAAGAGACTAAACTGACAAACTACTTGAATCAGAGAGTTTAGCAAAGTGGCCAAATGCAAGGTACAACAAAATCAGAAAAAAAATCAACAGCATTTTTTGGAAGGTATTTTAGGCCTATTGTTAGATAATTCCCAAAGAAATAGTTCTAGCTGAAGTGGTGTCCACGTTTTCCTTGCTCAAACTACATCTTGTAACTGAATAAAGTTAATGAAGAAAGAGTAAATGCTTCCAGATACCTACTTCATCCAGAGAGGTGAGAAGATGAATAGTTTTTACTTTACATGGTTTCTTAATAAGCATTTCACAAAATCGAAGAAAGTTATATAGCTGAAAGACATCAGAATAGGTTATTACTAACTTATACATTTTAAATAACATTTCATCATATTTTTGTACATTTCACCTACCTGATGGATCTGTCTAATATAAGGATCTTGTATCCAAACTTCTGTAACTGTTTCATTAAGGTATTTTTGAAAAAGTGACTCATAACTGAAACCTGTTGCATTCTCTTCTATTTTAATCTGCTCATGATATTTTCCATCTACAAAACATAAGTTTCAATAATAAAACCAGTGACCATTTATTTTCTTTTTACACATATTTACATACAGTGATTAATCAGGAATAGATACAAGTTTATTTTTTTTGACTCCTCCACTCAGCAAACATTTCTGAATACCTACTACATATATACAAGGCACAAAGGAAGATGCTACAGAGAGATAAATAAAGGCAAACAATTCTGTAAGTGATTTCTACCTTCATGGAGGTCAAGTAGGAAAGTCCAGAGATTTCTTGGAACAGGTTCTTGAGTTGAATCCTATAGACCAGGCAGTTTATTCAAGAGAAGCTTTACATATAATGATAGCTGACATTCTATCACCATGAGTAGAACCATAAGCTAGAACTCAGGGGCTACCTTGTCCTTCCCTTCAGATTTAACTCATTTTATGTCCTCAACTTAATAGCTGAAGTATTAAACGTATAAACGCAATATTATGTGGAATTCAGAAGTCTTTCTTAGACCTTAAAGAGAGTATTTTAAGCAGAAATGTACAGCACTTTTTAACAACCCAAACCAAAGACTAGGATGCCACAGGATCAGTAAATAGTTCCATTGTTTTTGTTGATTCCAAATGAATAAGTATTGAATCACTTATCGAAGACCTGTAAGATTTTTTTAAAAAATATGACCCCTAATGGTAGTTCCTAATTTATATGATGGTTGCATATTTAAAGGTTGCTTAAAAACCAGTAGTTTGGATTCTGTTCCTACTGTTCCCACATATATAATGTTGGCAACTATGCATCAGTTTTCAAGTCAAGCTGGCCACATAGGTTAATTTAACTCAATGTATTCAAACCACAATGCTGGTGGTACTACATTTCACCCATGTTTTAAAAGGAAATTTCATTGTACATTTCAATTTAGGGTGAAGGAAACACTATTTTATTCCCACCCAACAGAGGAGCTCGGGGAAGGGGGTACCCAGGGTATGGATGGGCTCATACAGAATACTAGAAAGAGATGGGGAGGGCTGTATAAGGACAGTGAGGAAGTGCAGCTAAGGGCTGCAGGCACTGGTGTGTGGGGTTTTTTTTAATAGATTTTTAAAAGATTTTATTTATTTATTTAGAAAGAGAGAGAGAGCAGGGGGCTGGGAAGGGTGGAGGGAGAGGGAGAATCTTAAGCAGACTTTGTGCTGCCTGTACACAGAGCCCAACATAGGGCTCAATCTCACAACCCTGAGATCAAGACCTGAGTTGAAACCAAGAGTAAGACACTTAATCAACTGTACCACCCAGGTACCCCTGCAGGCACTGTTTTTTTGAGGGCAGAAGTAACTTTGGCTTAAAAAAAAGCAGGAGTGTGCCAGGCAAAGGTGGTGATGACCATTTATAGACATACATTTGTAAACTGCATGCTCATGAGTAAAGAACTAATAATAAGTAGGGAAGGACACCTATGGCATCTCCAGTCATCAGGAATACTTAACTCCTGAAATGTTTTGATTCACAGCAAAATCCTTAAGAAGTCCCAGCAGTTTCTCTAGCTATTTCAACATTTTGGTCATTTTATAAAGGGAAAATACAAATAAAATACAGGATTTACATTCCCTATTTCTGTGTAGTATTATGTCAACTGCAGTCCACACATAAGCTTCATGCGGATCTGTGAATTTCTTAAAACAGCATGCAGAGTTCTGCAGTATGTATAGCTCTCATCAGATTCCCAACAGGGTATGTGAAAACCACCTCCCCCTGGGATTCCCCCCCAAAAGGTTAAGAATAGCTTACATATAGGGAAGTGGGAATGCAGAGTAAACCTGTAGGCTCCCAGGGATAAACGGTCCAGGCCATAAAGAGTTCCAAAAGGCAGAGCCAGAAACATTCCATTAGATGGGCTTTGCCACCATAGCTTATGGACATATTCTGTAAATTAGCCTCTTTACCTTCTTTTTCTTGATCCAAGTATTTCTTCAGTATTTCTGCTCTATCCATGTAGCCAGTTATTTGTTTTCTGAGATTACATTTCTTTGTATCATCTTTGGTACCTACAAATTAAAAAATATATTCTCAAATTTCCAAATAGTTTTTTTAGTTAGCACAGGCATTATTTCCAGTTTCTCAAGTCTGCCACAAATTTCTTAACCTTAAGCATGGTTTGCCTCAGTCCTAAAATGCACGAATGGGCTCAAATTTGCCTTGATCATGCAAGACCTTCATTTTTACACTAAGCATCTGAAACAGCTTTATTTAGGAGTGGAGATTCTGACACTATTTCATTGGCAGGGACACCAAATTTGGTGAGATGATAGGGTGGGTTATTATGTCAAACCTGAGTCTGAGAACTATTTTGTCCCAATCAACCACAAGTCTGAAATCTTAGCGTATTCAAAACATAGCAAACAATACCTGTCTTTCTTCCACAAAACCAGGTTCTCTTCCAGACTTCCCCATTATAGTTCATGTTCGATAATTTTCCCAGCCACCCCAAAAATGTAAGGTATTTTTTTAATATACGTTATCAATAAAATCTTACCCCAAGCCCCACCCCCCAAAACCCAGTCACCAAATTATTTCTGGTTTCTTCATTCCTTCCTTTTGATATTGCTTATATTTTCCATAATAATTTCATTTTTAAACCCCCAGTTTTAAAATTTTAATTTTGTAGTTATATATAAAAATTGCAATACAATGGTACAGTATCTTTTCACCCAGACTCCCCTAATATTAACGTATCATGTAAGTATAGTACAATTATCAGAGTTAGAAAATTAACACTGATACACTATTAATTCATCCACAAACCTTATTTGTATTCCACCAATTTTCCCACTAAAGTTTGTTTTCTGGTTCAGGGTCCTTTACAGCATTTAATTGTCATGTCTTCTTATTCTCCTCCAATCTGTAATAGGTGTCCTTAGCCTCTCTCCACCTTTTATGATTTTGTGGGTACATGATGTAAATATGTGTTATTATTGGCAATGTTAACTCTGATCAGTTGTTCTCTATAGTTATAAGTCTGTTCTGGTTTGCCTCCCTCTTTTTTTTTCTCTTTGCTGGTTTTTATTGTAAATTCCACATATGAGTGAAATCGTATGGTATTTGTCTTCCTCTGACTCACTTACTTCACTTAGCATTAATACTCTCTAGCTCCATCCATGTCATTGCAAATGGCAACACTATTATTTTCTTGTTCTAATTTTATCAGCTTTGGCTTTGAGAGCTGCTTCATGTTGGCCCCTGTCCTTTCGACATCATCTATCATATTTTGAGCACTTCCTTGCTTTCTGGTGCAAAACATTTTAAGCTCATCTTGTGTTTTCCCTGCTCCAGCCCTGGAATCAACCATTTTTCCAAGAAGCCCTGGTTCCTTTGTTGGAGAATGGTATGAAGACATCCAATTCTGGGTGCTGAGTGTACTCGTTACCACTAAGGAAGTCCTGTCACTACTTCTAGACCCTTTCAGTCAATGTGGCTAGAAAGTATATGTAGGGTTAATAACACACAAGTACCACTGCATTTATTTCTGTGTCTATCAATCTGTATATATAATTAAAAAACCACAAGTTCATGATGCTAACTTTGATCCCACAGGGTTCATTCTAGCCCTCTTCCTCTCCTTACGTGTAACTTCTTTTATTAACCACAATATATATACTGGCTTGTTCAAGCCTAGCATAGACACAATTATTCTCTGTCATTCAAGTGGGGGGAAAGACAACAATAAAAGTAAATTGGTAAAATATGTATGTTAGATTGTGATAAGTGCTATTAAATAAAATAAAACAAGGAAGAAGGATAAAGGAGTCCTAGGATGGGGTTGTAATTTTACACAGGAGGTCAGGGAAGGCCTCACAGAGAAGGTAATATTTGTTTTGGGGGTGGGGGGTTTGTTTTAAAGATGTTATTTCTTTATTTGACAGAGAAAGAGAGAGAGCACAATCAGGTGGAGCTGCAGAGGGAGAGGAAGAAGCAGGCTCCCCACTGAGCAGGGAGCTTGATGTGGGGCTCGATTCCAGGACCCTGAGACCATGACCTGAGTTGAAGGCAAACACTTAACTGAGCCACCCAGGGACTGTACATGTCTCTTTTTGGCAGTCAGTATACCAGAGTCTTTAAAGCCTTGGGTTCCAATTGTGACTCTACTAATTGTGGTGGAACTGAAAAGCTTAATGTTACGCTGCAAACGAGGATAACATCACCTCCTACTTCACAGGGCAATGAAACAAGATCATGATTTTGATGTACTCTGCACAGTGCCAGCACTCAGCACTCATAAATTATAATTGCTCTTATCATCATCATCATCATCATTATCATCATCAAACGGGCTTTCCCAAGGTAGTTTTATAGTTTTTAAGATTTTGTTTTATTTGAGAGAGAGAGAGGGCGCCTGCACCAGTGGGGTAGGAGCAGAGGGAGAGGGAGAAGCAGACTTCCCGCTGAGCGTGAAATCCAACGAGTGACTCTATCCCAGAACCCCAAGATCATGACCTGAGTCGAAGTCAGACACTTAACGACTGAGTCACCCAGGCGCCCCTGTCGTTGTATAGTTCGGACAAAAGCACCCAACCTTGAAGAGCGCCCTCTGCTGTCTTTTCAAAGCTTCTGTAACACTTAGGCTAAAATGCACAGGGGAGATCTTAAGCCAGACTGGGAGCTCCAGGGGGTGGAGAGCAGAAGCTAGTCTTAAATGAGTCTAGTACCTAATAAGTGGGTGTCTACTACAGGCCAGGGATTGTACTAGTTGTTAATTTGGTTACATGGTACTTTTCAACACTGAATGACAGTCTCGCTGCCCCACCCACGATCCTATGCATTTCTCAGACTGAGTTGCAGTACACTTACGATTTTTTTTCTTTTACCGCTACGTGATTTTTTGTTTACTTCTAACGAAAATGCCTAAACAGAAAAGTAATAATAGTGTAATGAACACTCTTATTACCCATCGCATAGATTTAAAAATGGTTAGCATTTTGCCACATTTGCTCCAACTGTTTTTTTTTCTGAAAATTAAATTCAGACGTCATGACAAATTCTTTCCAAGACACTTCAGTCTACATTTCTAAAAATCAAAGACAGTTTTCGAAAAAACCATACTACTTAATAAGTCAGTAATTTGAGTGTTACCCAATCCATATTCAAACTTTCCAAACTGATACAAAAATGTCTTTTGTATTTCGTTCAAAACTAGTCCTATCAAGGTTTATACATTACATTTGATTCTGTCTCTTAAAAATCTACAGTACGGTCCCACTTTTTTGACGACATCAATCTATTAAAGATATAAAAGAAACCAGTCCACTTGTCCTGTAGAGTATCCATCCACCTTCTGTATCTGCTTCCTGGGAGTGCACAAGAAGGATTTTTAACTTTCACTCCGCCCCAGACACAGCGGGATCCAGTTCCTTTCCTCTAATCCTCTCTCCACGGCTCCCTGCTCACCTCTCAGAACCTGCATGAGCAGGTCTATCCCCTCCTGGTAACACACAAAAGCCTGCTGGTACCGGGACTCCGAGTCTAGTTCCACCGCCCGCTTTAACACCGTGAATGCAACCACGCTCTGGGTATCCAGTTCCTTCCCGGACTTGGCCATAGTTCCGAAACCCGCCTCCGCCCCAAACACAAACAGACCCGAGCTGGCCAGCGGCGCTTCCGGGGGCCGTCACGTGACATCAGTGCGCCTGCGCTCCGTTTTGGGAGGGGGGTTGGCCCTTGAGTAGGCGGGGCACGGCCGGAACTAAAGTGCGCGGTGTCGCAGTCCTTGCGCACTGCGACGGCTGGGTTTGAGTGTAGCACTTCTTTTTTGTTCTCCTTTCACTCGGTGAGTAAGTTCAGGCTGAACAACATTTAGCAGTACCTATTGAGGGTGGCAGTGAATGGCGGAATGTATTGCATTTTTGCCAGTAGTACGTACCTGGGGACGCTATGGAGATGCCAGTTGGTTCTCCTATTGGATTCTGAGTTTGCGGGTTGCAGTAATCTAAATGGGCCTGCGCCCGTCTACTGTCCCATGGGCTCGCGAAAAGCCAGTGGTCGACCGGCTTCTGTTCCCCAGTTCCCGAGCCGCGCGGCTTGTTGAGCCCGACTGTTGGAGCCCAAGGGCCCAGACGCCTGGGGAGGATAGCTCAGTGGGGAAGGGAATTCAAGTTTGTTTTAGCAGTCTGTGCTTCTGTTTTATTAATTTCGGTTTCCCACTGGGGATCAGCGTAACTTGAATTTTTTTTTTAAAGATTTTATTTATTTATTCGACAGAGATAGAGACAGCCAGCAAGAGAGGGAACACAAGCAGGGGGAGTGGGAGAGGAAGAAGCAGGCTCATAGCGGAGGAGCCTGATGTGGGGCTCGATCTCATAACGCCGGGATCACGCCCTGAGCCGAAGGCAGACGCTTAAGCGCTGTGCCACCCAGGCGCCCCTGAATTTTTGTTAATGAAGATAAAAGCTTACCTAATTGCATTTTAGAAGGCAAAACCTTCCAGGGTTGGCATTTAAAGTATTTACCATTTTACCAAAAGCTGTGATTTTACAACCATGTTTTTGATCGTCACCTATCCGAAGCTGCCTGTTCTGCGTCTTTTTGCCAAGAGGCGCGGATGAGGATGAGGACTGCCTATACTTGATAAGCATTAGGAATTAAAAGTGGAGACATTTATTGCCTTCAGAGATCTCGGTTTATTCAAAGGGAAATTCTGTGTTGTGCATTTTCAGTATAGCGTTTCCCTTACTTCTGTCGTTTAATAGATGCCTGAAACTATTCAGACATTAACTGGGATTGGAAAATCGCCTTGATAGCCTTCTCCCCAGGGGTATGTTAGCATTTTACTGATAGCCTTCCAGAGTTTTTCTGTGTATACACACACATTCACAGACTTTTTTTTATGGAAACGGGATCATACTTCTCATGATGCATGTATTCTCCTTTTTTTGCACCTGTGTAAGAGAAGTTACTGTACAGTAGGAGATGATATGGTTACTTCAAGGTCCAAGAATTGTGTGCCTTATTATTAACAATAATCTTTACTTTTTATTAAAACTTATAACTTTTGATTATCACACCTTCTGAAGTCTGTAAATTAAACTTTACAGTTTGATTGTGTGCCTGGTACATGACAGGTGCTGCTTTAGGTATATGCTTGGGATACATCTGTGAAGAGACTGGGCAGACCAAAAACAAAACAAAATTTAAAAATGATTGTCCTTGCGGAATTAACATGTTACTGGGTGGAGACAGTAAACAACAAACCTAACAAACTGTGTTAGAAGATAAGTGCGATGGAAAGAAAATCAAGTGAAGCAAGAAGTCTGACAGTTTGGGGGTGGGTCAAAATGTTAAATAATGCAATCAGGACAGACCCCATTGAGAAAAGATTTGAGCCAGGAATTGAAGGAAGTAAGAGAATTAACTGTGAATATCAGGAGCATTCCAGGAGAAAGAACAGCTCATCCAAAGAAGCATGGCTGCCTGGCAACTTGTAGTACCTGTAAGAAGGCCAGTGTGTGTATTGATTGAGAGATTGAAGATGAAGTCTTAGAGGTGGGGTTAAGGATTGTCTGTCATTCCGATGCATTAAAGCTTTTTGGGTTTTTAATAAACAAACTTTTTTTCTTAGAATAATTTTAGGTTTATATAAAAGTTGTGAAGATAGTACAGAGTTCCTACGTACCCCACACTTGATTTCCCCTTTTATTAACATCTTACATTAGTATGGTACATATGTTATAATTGATGAATCAGTACTGCTACATCATTAACTAAAGTTCGTACTTCATTCAGCTTTCTTAGTGTTTACTAGATGTCCTTTTACTGTTCCAGAATCCCATTTAGTCATCATGGCTCCTTAGGCTCCTCTTGACTGTGGCAGTATCTCACTTTCCTTGTTTTTGGTGACCTTGACAGTTTTAAGGCACTCAGGTATTTGAAGAGGTACTGGTCAGGTGTTTTCCACAATGTCCTTCAAATGGAGTTTGATGTTTTTCTCTCAGCCTGGTGTTAGGGCTTTTTGGGAGGAAGACCACAGACATGAAGTGCCATTCTCATTCCATTATATCAAGGGTGCATGCTATCAACTTGACTTTTATCATAGTTGATATTAACCATGATCACCTGGCTCACATAGTGTTTGGGAGGATTCTCTAGTACAATGTTACTTTTCCCTCTTTGGATACTGTACTCTGGGAGCAAGTTTTTAAGCATAGCCCATACTTAAGAGATGAGTGTTTTTGTTCCACCTCTTTGAGAGGGAAGTATCTGCATAAGTTATTTGGAATTCTTCTGTAAGGGAGATTTGTTTCTTCTCTGCCATTAATTTACTTCTTCATTTATTTATATGAGCATGGAATCATGGTTATTTTATGGTTTGGATTATAAGTCAATACTTTGTTACTTACTTTGTTGCTCATATTGGTTTAGCTTTAGCCATCAGGAGCTCTTTCACTTGGTTCCTATGTCCTTTTAACATACTCCCATTGTTTTGATTTTTTGAGTAGTTCCTTTATAGTACTACAAGATGCTCCAGGCTCATCTTTATATATTCCCTGCTGTAGCCCTCCAATCACCAATTTCTCCATGGAGCCCTGGTTTCTTTTATTAGAGAATGCTAAGATCAGGGTGCTGAGTGTGCTCATTGCTACTGGGATGCCATTGCTTTTTGGTCTTCTTAGCTAACAGAGCTAACCCACATATAAATACATGCCTGCGATTATTTCTATATCCATCACTATCAATATTTAGCTAAACAGGAGCTCGAACTCTAAACCTGTGCCGTTGGATCACATGGATTATTTTGGCTTTCTCCTTTTGCTTGTATGTTACTTCTCACTCCAACAGTGAGAAACACGGCTCATTGGAAGGTTTTGAGAAGAGAAGTTGACATGATCTGATTTAGGATTTTAATTACATGATTGCTGCCATGGAGAAGAGATCTTAGGGAAGTTGGAATGGAAGCCAGAAGGCCGGTGAGGAGGCTTTTGTTGAAATTTAAGTGATAAGAAAAAGAGTAACATAGTGTGAAACCAAATGAGTTGGGTTAGTATATTATGTTTAACTTGGGAGAAAGAAGTATGGTAAAGAAAATACTTTATCATTACCTATTTGATTGAAGGGCCTGAGAATTAAATAAACATCTCTTCTAAGGAAATTAAGTATTTCTTCTAAGGAAACCTTGATACAAAATATGTATCAAGCAATGGCGGATGATTTGAACTAGACATTGTTATGCTGTGTGGTAATGTTTGAAGTGTGAAGTCTGAATGGGAGTTACAGTATTTTGATGTACTTCTGAATTCTGAGCTGAGCGGACCATAGATCTAACCCATTAATTGATTCAGACATTCAGAAATAAACACTGGGTGCCTGCTGTTCATCAGGTACTATACTAGATGCTCGAGAGTAGAAAATTAACAAGACAAAATTCTGGCTTTCATGGCACTAAGGATTTAGTAGTTAACTTTTCTAAAACTGATATATAATTGATTTTGAGAGACTGGTTCAGTTGCTGAAAATTTTTCTGCAGTCTGGCTCTTTTAATGGGACATCTTGCATTGATTCCCACAATTTCACATCATGAAAAAGACTTGCAGAGCTTGAGTGAGCCAGAATCTCGTGATTCACTGAAATACACCATTGTATCCTGTTTTGGTGTGTTAGAGTGTTCTTATTACAGCTTTGTAATAATTTAATAATTTTATCAGTAAAAGCTACCATTTATTGAGGGCTTCCTATGTGCTAAATACTGTTTTAGGTGTTTTTAGAATAACTCATTTGCAAGATAGGTATTATATTCTTTCTTTTGGGAAAAATTGAAGCACACAAATTAAGTAACCGATCCAAAATATACATATATAATCTTTCTGTTTCCAGTATACATCAGTATAGTAGGTTGTAATAATTTGTGTCTAAATAAACATGACTTTTTTTTACATCATAGAAGCAATGCATATTCGTTACTAGTTTAAAAATACAAATATGCAGAAAATAAAGTTATTATGGTGCTATGATTTAGTGAACATGCGCTGGACTAGGAACTAGAATTGGACTGGAACTAGTATACTCCTTGGATAGCTGGATGCTCTGGGAAAATGATTGATTTTTCATTTTCCACATATATAAGATAAGGTGGTTAATTCTAGTTCTGCTAGTCAGGGTTTCCTCAGTCCCTTCTAGTCCTTCCGTTTGCTGTGATTCTATAACAAAGCATTCTTTGTGCTCATTGTTGAAGAAAAATTTTTAAACAATAATAACCTCCTTTGCCCATCTTTGTTGAGTCAACCTAGGTTCTAACTCATTTGGCAAAAATGGGATGTGGTTAATATATAAATACTACCTATGATTTTGCTGAACTCCAAATAACACGTTTATTATAACTTAATTCTCACCTTTATTGTATTAAAATAATAAGATTTCACTGTTAAACTTTAATAGTTTATAATTAACTTGTTCAGTTTTTTAATATTACAGAAGTGGGCACTTATGCATTTCTGAGACACATTTGACCCATGGATCTATTTTCTGCTTGTCACAGCCTCGGAAGAGAACAGTCACCACGGTCATGGCAGGGATTTTGCGCTCAATAGTTCAGAGGCCCCCAGGAAGACTCCAAGTAAGTTTCTTTTCAAGCATTCTCTTTCTTTTTTTTGTTCCTTAAGAACTGTTTCTTTCTCTTTTGTAAATAACAAAACAAACAGGCAGGTTAAACTGCACAAGTTCCTTTTCTTACATATTAAGTTCTTTTTAATGTTGAGGGTCAATTTTATTTATGATTTATCTGCTGTTTTATCACTAAAGGTTTGAAATCACAAAAGATCTTTTCCTGGAGAACATGCTGGTAAATAATGGCCAGTGTTGATTTCCCCTTAATTTTTTTAAAGTTTAAGGGTTTATTCTCTTCAGTTATGAAGAGTATATTTTCAATCACAGAAAAATAGAAAACTATGGAAGAGCAGAAAGAAGAAAAGCACTCTCCCAGAAACCATTCATGCTTGTATTTTCTTGTATTTCCTTTCCAGTGTTTCTTATAAAAATTGCAGCAGTGCAGCCTAATCTATTCCTGAGGGCCAGAGTCTAGATACAGATGTGCTGCTGGCTATAGATAATAATGTTAGGTGCTTTACATACATTACCTTAACCTTAGATTAATCCTATGTGGTCAGTATTATTTCCTTTTAAAATAGCTGAGGAAATTGACTCTCTGAGAGGACAAGTGTCTCATTTCTCGCAGATGATAGGCACAGAACCAGGATTAGAAGCCCATATTTTTCCTTTCCCTCCCTCATTCGCTCCTGCTTACTCTCTAATTATGTGTGGATCTTTGCAGGACAGAGAGGGCATGAAGGGAATGAATATTGCCCATTGAGAGAGGAGTTTCCGGATAGGAAGGATTGTCAGTGAATCCTTTTCTCTTTAGCAGACTGAGAGCAACAGGACTGGAAGATTGCCAAAGGGGAACAAGAGATAGAAACTAGGAGTGATGGCATTGTATGGGCTCGAAAGAATATCATAAACTCATTTCTTTTTACAGTTTATTGTTGAAGGTTATTATTGCACATTGTGTAGAGCAGGGGTTGGCAAACTAGTCTGCAGGTCAATTCAGTCCCCTACCTTAATCTTTTTCGTAAATCAGTCTTTATTAGAATGTAGCCACGCCCACTTGTTTACATATTGTGCAGGGCTGCTTTTGCCCTAAAGTGGCATAGTTGAGACTTGGCAATGGAAACCATACAGCCCCAAAGCTGGAAATAACTTCCTGTTTGGTCCTTTACAGAAAAATATTGGCAACCCCTGGCCAAAAAGTCTCTATTTCACTCATATGTGGAATTTAAGAAGCAAAACAGATGAACATGGTGGACAAAAGAAATAAGAGAGGCAAACCGGAAAACAGACTCTTTAACTCTAGAGAACAAACTGAGGGTTGCCGGAAGGGAGGTGGGTGGGGGATGGGCTGCATGGGTGATGGGGATTAAGGAGGACACTTGTAATGGGCTCCAGCTATGTAAGTGAGAAATCACTAAGTTCTACACCTGAAACTAATATTACACCATATGTTAACACACTGGAATTTAAATAAAAATTTGGGGGAAAGGGTCTATATTTATGTGTTTTTTGCTTTCTAATATTAGTGGTAAGATGAGATATATTCATTCAGCTAAGAAGCTGAGATAAATGTTTGATAATTATAGGTTAGATATAGTATATGTGCTGCCGAAGCGAGCACTATAGGTTAGATATAAACAGACTTTTGTCACCTAAAAATTGGTGGTTATGGATTTCTGCACTAGACAGAGTTCTTGAAAAATGTTTTATGTCATGTTTTAGACTGTGACAAAAGGTATGGAGTCTCTTATTTGCACGGATTGGATTCGTCACAAATTTACCAAGTCAAGAATTCCAGATAAAGTAAGAACAAGGGTTTGGGGTTTTTTGGGTTTTTTTTAGCATTATTATTTTTTTTAAGCATGTGATGTTTTAAAGCTACCTACTTTTGTAATATTGAAAACTTTTATGTTAAATTATTTGTGGATGTTGATGATAGGGCAGAGTTTAAATAAAGCATGGTAGAGTTTATCTAAATAAGGATTCTTTTTTTAAAAAAAAAATGTACCACTGGCCTTTGTAGTAGTAGGTTTTTATCATCTTTGAATCTTTTTATTCCTGCTTATGGTTTTTTGCCTTAGTATTTTGTGTTTTCATCTCACCATTGTCCTCAGAAAACAATGAGTCCTCTTCCTGCTCAGACACTATCTATGGGACTCTGTGTTCACTTTCTATATTGACTATTGCAACTTGGGATCTTTGAGTTTTCTCTGCTAAATTTATGTGTATGTATTATTCTTTCGGAAAACACTAGCTACAGTGCTTTTTGTGGTTTTTTCCTATGTTAGCCACATAAAACCAGTTGGTTTTCCCCAAATGTTTCATGCTCTTTACACTGTTTTTTTATATCTTCTCTCCTTTTCTTTGGTGTGCCTGCCCCATCCTCTGTCTTCCACCATTCTTCTCACCCTACATCTCTTCAAAACCCCTAGAAAATACAAACAAGCAAAAACAACTGAAAAACACCCTTTATCCCACCTGCCTGGAGACAGCTGTCAACACCTTCCACACCCTTTTCTGTTGTATGTTTTTAAAGATGTGAATCATCTCATGTATGAAGCTTCTCTAGTTGCCTTCTTCATTTAGCAGTATAATGGGGGCCTCTCAGGGGATAAGTTTCTGCAATATTATTTTCATGATTGAATGATACACTTTTTGATTAAAGTGTCGTCTTTTGTGTGTGTGATTCCCCAGAGGTATGACTCTTGATCTAATGTTTTTGAAACCTTTATACATACATAAGTGTCTGTGTATGTGTGTGTGTGTATAACATGATTTCTTAGAATCAATATTTATGTAGTGTATCCTATATACAAACCTGTGTATATTGGTACAGATGAAACAAGTACAAGATCTTACTACAGGGGTACCTGGGGGACTCAGTCAGTTAAGCATCTGCCTTCAGCTCAGGTCATGATCCCAGGGTCCTGAGATTGAGCCCCGGTCAAATATGGAGTCTGCATCTCCCTCTCCCTCTGCCCCTTCCTCCTGCTCATGCTTTCTCTCAATTTCTCCTTTTTCTCCCAAATAAATAAATAAAACCTTGGAAAAAAAAGATCTTATTACACATGGTTGTGTGGTTTTTGGGATTTTTTTGTTTGTTTTTTTGGTTTTTTGCTCAAGAATAGTTGAGACTTGGCAATGGAAATCTTTTTGTGGCCATTCTTCAATGTTAGTAGCTGCAAAGACAGTAAACTGTATTTGTTTTAATGGCAGCATTGTATCCCATGGGATACATAATTTATTTAGTTACATCATATTTTGTTTGGTTTTGTTATTGTTAGTTTTATTTAGAATGTATGCGTTGTAATTCATTTAGTTATTCTATGAGGAGCATGGATGTGGCCTTTAAAATTTTCAGTATTGGGGCGCCTGGGTGGCACAGCGGTTAAGCATCTGCCTTCAGCTCAGGGCGTGATCCCGGCATTATGGGATCGAGCCCCACATCAGGCTCCTCTGCTGTGAGCCTGCTTCTTCCTCTCCCACTCCCCCTGTTTGTGTATCCTCTCTCGCTGGCTGCCTCTATCTCTGCCAAATAAATAAATTAAATTAAATAAAATTTTCAGTATTACAAATAGTATTACCATGTACATCCTTATTCAGTACATATTATGTACTTAGGGAAGTTTTTCTTGGGATAGCTTATTGGAACTTTTTGATTCATAGAGAATCAGTTCACATGGCAGCTCTCTGGAGCTGTTTCTAATCCTTCATAGGCAGTCATTTGTCTGTAGTCCTCTAGTACTTTGTTCATACTTTTTTATGATTCTCATGTGTTATTGTCATTGTAAGCTTATCTTTGTTCCCCTGCTTGAATGGGGTGGAGGGATGCAGCTGTGCCCAGCTTCTACAGTGTTAATACCATCTCCTGACATTTGAATTCTTTAGTGTCCTCTGGTTGCTCCTGCTTCACCCTTAAAACAATCTTTGCCTGTGTGATACTTTTTTCAGAGTATGAAATTATTAGACTTTGTCTATCTAAGTAATCAGACAGGTATAAATGTTCAATTTGAGGATAGGATTACAGAAAGATTTGGGATGAGATCGTTACGTAGTCATTTGGTTTTGTTTTGTTTTTTTTTAAGGAAAAAAGAAGATACATAGAAGCATAGATACATAGAAGTTGAAATACATACATACATAGAAGTTGAAAATTTACTATTTATAATTCTTTCTTAGGTATTTCAGCCTTCACCTGCAGATCATGAAAAATATGGTGGGGATCCACAGCACCCTCATAAACTGCATATTGTTACCAGAATAAAAAGTATAAAAAGACGTCCATATTGGGAAAAAGATACAATAAAGATGCTTGGATTAGAAAAAGTATGCAACGATTTAAGTCATCTTATGTGATGTTTAAATTTGCTTTAAATTTTATAATTTCTAAACCTTGACGTGTATTTTTACTATTTCTTTTGTTTAAATGTATTATTTAGTGTAATTTATTTGAAACTTTGGTTTAGACAGAATAAGCCTTCATTTTCACATTTTGCTGAAATATGGGACCATCTGCTCTGAAACTGATCCATTACATGGTTTCCTTTCTTTATAGGCACATACTCCCCAAGTTCACAAGAATATCCCTTCAGTGAATGCAAAACTGAAAGTGGTTAAACATTTGATAAGGTTTGTTGTTTGTTACTTCAGCGATTTTTAAAAATGTGTTACCTAATATAATTCTAAAAGCATTTTCTTATGTCACAGGATCAAGCCCCTGAAGTTGCCCCAAGGACTTCCATCAGAGGAGGACATGTCTAACACGTGTCTCAAGAGCACTGGGGAATTAGTGGTGCGGTGGCGTCTAAACCCCATAGATCAGGAAGCAGTTAAGTCCTAAGGCCAGAGCAGTTTCATATTAAAAAATGTAAATCGTTTTTATTTAAAGGTAGTGAGAAAGTATTCCCATTAAAATATATTTTAAATGCTAGTCCTTTTCACTGGCTGAACGTGGTGTGATTCTTCCTTATATAGGCATGGAGATTTCAGTGCTGTTATTTGGTTTAACTCTCTCTCTTTTCCTTCTGATAGTTTCATTTCAGAATGGGCAAGAATGGTGTTATTTGAATGTCTGAGTTCAGATGTCACCTTAGCAATCACCATTGACTTTTTAAAAATACTGTTTTCTCTTTTAATAGAATTCAACAAATTCTGTGAGTGTCCCTTTGAGTGAGCAGTGTGTTGTTATATGTGGAGAAAGGCACAGCTAACCAGAACATGGTCCCTGCCCATCAGGAACTTAGTCTGTTTTGCTAGAGAACAGAGACTCAGCCACAGTCATTAAACATTAGGTGTAGCTTGATTGGCTGCTTTGTGCTTTAGTGTCTATAAATATTTTTGTAGACACGGGCTGCATTTTATTCTTAAGCTTAATAACAAAAATAGTATCTGTTTTCTAATTATAAATCTAATTTGACCTAAATTTTATTGATGTTCTTTAAATTCCTCAGAAACTGCCAACAGTTGAGATTGCTATTTAAAAGACGAAAAAGAAGGGAGAAATCTTTTAGGGAAATTTTTTTTTTTTCCTTTTTTTCTGTTTCAGATACCTGAAGGGATTGGGAGAAGTAAGAATTTTAGGAGAGGTTCAGTACTGGGAAATTCTGTGGCAGCTAATTGAAGATGATGGTAAAGAATCTCTGGATTCTAATTACCTGTTATTTCCTTTGTCTCTTGTGAGATTTAGTTTGGGCGACAGTAACATTGGCATACTAATAATTTGTGGTCCCAGTATCCATCCTGTCGTAGGTCTTAATGTTTGGGGTCATCAAGCAGAAGTGCTACCTGATATGAAGCCAGATATCATTAATTATTTTTTTTAAGATTTATTTATTTATTTTAACCACAATGAAATACCACCTCACACCAGTCAGAATGGATAAAATTAACAACACAGGAAACAACAAATGTTAGTGAGGATGTGGAGAAAAGGGAACCCTCTTACACTATTGGTGGGAATGCAAGCTGGTACAACCATTGTAGAAAACAGTATGGAAGTTCCTCAAGAAGTTAAAGATAGAGCTACCCTATGACCCAGCAATTGCACTACTAGGTATTTACCCCAAAGATACAAATGTAGTGAGCCGAAGGGGCACTTGGACCCCAGTGTTTATAGCAGCAATGTCCATAATAGCCAAACTATGGAAAGAGCCCAGATGTCCATCAACAGATGAATGGATAAGAACAAGTGGTATATACGCACAATGGAATATTACTTCGCCATCAAAAAGGATGAAATCTTAACATTTACATCAATGTGGATGGAACTGGAGGGTATTATGCTGAGTGAAATAACTCAATCAGAGAAAGACAATTATATGATTTCACTCATGGAATATGAGAATCAGAGTGGAGGATCATAGAGGAAGCAAGGGAAAACTAAATGGGAAGAAATCGGAGGGGGGGGCCAAACCATGAGAGACTCTTAACTCTAGGAAACAAACAGGGTTGCTGGAAGGGAGGTGGGTGGGGGATGGGGTAACTGGGTGATGGGCATTAAGGAGGGCATGTGATGTGATGAGCACTGGGTGTTATATACAGCTGATGAATAACAACTCTACATCTGAAAGTAATGATATACTATATGTTGGCTAATTGAATTTAAATTAAAAAAAAAGATTTCTTTATTAGAACAGGGAGGAAGGGCAGAAGGAGAAAGAGAATCTTAAGCAGATTCCCCACTAAGTGTGGAGGCCAACATGGGACTCAGTCCTATGACCCTGAGATCACAGCCTGAGCCAAAACCAAGAATCAGATGCTCAACCAACTGCACCACCCAGGTACCCCAGATGTTATTAATTATCAAGCTTAAACAGTTTTAATTCAACAATTACTGAATATCCAATATGTGTAAGTCCTGGAGGGGATATTAAAGCCAAAGGACGCTAACTTCAGAGAGCTCATTCTAACTGAAGAGACCTCTGTGCTACAACAAAATGTGTCCTTGCTGCAGGCAGGTTGAGGATAGCTGTGTAAATAAAAGCTGGTCACTGCTCATTTATTACCATCTCTTTCACTGTACTATTAATATTTAAAATGGGGAAAAGGACATTAGTTAATTTTTACTCAAAGAATCTAATAAACTTTGGGTAAGTAATTTTAACCTTAACAGCCCATGACTAGAAAAAAGGACCTAAATGTTAAGTTGAATATTTAGAAGTCAAATTATCTAGAAAAAAGTCTATAGGGAGAACGTGGGCATAGGCTAATGCATTAGTTTTTTATTGCTGTGTAACAGATTACAACAAACTCAGTTGCTTAAAGTAACACACTTATCTCACTGTTTCTGTGGCTCAGAAGTTTAGGCTTATATTTGCAGTGACATGGATGGAGCTAAAGTGTATTATGCTAAGTGAAAAAAGAAAGACAAATACTATATATTTCATTCATATGTGGAACTTAAGAAAGAAAACAGATGAACATATGGGAAGGAAGAAAAGGGAAAAAGTATAGAGGGAAATAAACCATAAGAGACTCTTAACGACAAAAAACGAAAGGGTTGATGGAGGGAGGGAGGTGGGGGATGGGCTAGATGGGTGATGGTTGTTAAAGAGGGCACATGTGATGAGCACTGAATGTGCTGTGTAAGGGATGAATCACTGAATTCTACTCCAGAAACTAATAATTGAACTGTATGTTAACTAAAAACTAAATAAAATAAAATAAATTAAAAAAAAAAAAGTCGATTGGGCTTAGCAAGGCTTAGTCTGCCTAGGGTCTCACGAGGCTGACTTTTTGTCAGAGCATTGACTGGGAAAGGATCTGCTTCCAAGCTCTCAGATTGTTGGCAGAGTTCATTTCCTTGTAGTTGTAGGATTCATGGCAAGTTGCTTCTTCAAACCGAGTATTGAGAGAAACTTGAGCAAGATGGGTGCTACACTCTTGGGTAATCATGCAAATGCAGTCATGTACATTCCATCACTTTTGTTGCATTCCATTGGTTAGAAGCAAGCCATAAGTCTGGCCAGACTCAAGAAAGAGGAGAGTTTTGCAATTGTATCTTGGGGCAGGAGGCAAGGATCTGGGGGCCTCCTTAAAGTTCACCTGCCAACCATGATAATTCCATCCTCAAGCTGGACCCAGGTAATTCCCCATTTGGCCTTCCTTTGCCTCGTATCATTTCAAAACCTTTTAAGGACTTCTTGCTTACTCTTGTCTTTGGGTCTCTGGGAATTGCTCTTTAATTTCAGATGATTTGTTTCAGATTTTGTCTCACCTCTCATTGGTGACCATTGGCATTTAATCAAGCTCAGGAAGATGAAGTTACCCAAGCACTAGCACTACCTTTTTTTTTTTAAGGTTTATTTATTTATTTATTTATTTATTTTTGAGAGAACATGAGCCAGGAGAGAGCCAGAGGGGGAGAGAGAATCTTCAAGCTAACTTCTTACTGAGCGCAGAACCCAATGTGGGGCTTGATCCCAAGACCCTGAGATCATGACTTAAGCTGAAACCAAGAGCCAGATGCTCAACCGACTGAGTCACCCAGGCACCCTTTGCAGTACCTTTAAGGACCATACCAGTTCTCTCAAGGTCTTCTCAATCTAAAATTGTGCCTCTTCCAGGTACATCTTTTCTCCTTACAATACTAATACCATTCTAACTGGCACAGTTTCACCAGGAACAATTTGGAATTGCACTGCCCTTTGGGGGGCAGGGGGCTTTTGACATGAACAAGATTGTGTATTTGGGAGGTAACTTACAACAAGGAATGAAGAAATCCCATGAGGAGATTCTTTGTCTTGTTTTTCTAAAAAAGAGATATCTTGCTTAATATAGGTGGTATCCTGTCCTTCTTTCCCATACTAAATACTTCAAGGAGTAACGTACTGGCTTTTTGATTACCCAGTTTGATAAAATTTTTAAGGGTCCAAGTTATTGTCAAACCATTTGTCTCTCTCTTTATATGTGGAGACATGTCAAAATTTGTTTCCTGTATCTAAACTTTTCTCTCTTAATTAACTTGAAGACCTTAGGTAAATTAAGTTAGTAAATAATCTTTGGAAGTCTGGACAGTTTCTAAATAAGAAACAGATACAAAACGTTAGTCCCTAAACAAAATTTTTACCTTTATTTCTTGGAATGTCAATCAATTAAACAATGAATGTAACTTTGGATAATATCTATGTTTATTTTTGACTCAAAATTACTGAAATGATATGAAGTAAGTGCTCATGGAGAAAAAAAATAGTTAAACAGTTCTTCATTTTCCGTTCTCTAAATTTTCTTTGTTGCATGGAGAAAAGAAAATTTGTTGATCACTTAAGTTAAAGATAATAGAAACAGTGTTAACAACATTATATAATGGAGGAGCTAAGATGGCAGAGTAGTAGGAGGACCTTAGGCTTGCCTCATCCCTTGAACAAAGCTAGATAAATACCAAATCATTTTGAATACCCAAGAAATCAACCTGAGGACTGACAGAACAACTGCACAACTAGAGGACAAGAGGAGGCCACATCATGGAAGGTAGGAAGTGCAGAGACATAGTTTGGGGGAGAAAAGGATACACCTGTTGAGGGCAGCTAACCTGGCCACTGGCTCTTTAGTGCATTTTGCTCCAAATCCCATGCTTCTGTACTCTGGTGCAACTGCCCTTCAGGGTCAAACCTGCATCCGTTCCTAGTGTAGCAAGACCCTTCCCCAGAGGATCAACATAGGTCCCCACCATGCCAGGTCCCTGAAGTTT
The DNA here is from genome assembly GCF_002007445.2 of Ailuropoda melanoleuca. Lineage (NCBI taxonomy): Eukaryota > Metazoa > Chordata > Mammalia > Carnivora > Ursidae > Ailuropoda > Ailuropoda melanoleuca. The sequence continues at coordinate 67,471,629 of NC_048221.1, read as the reverse complement.
GGAATTTTAAAACTTAGCCTGGCTGGGAGAGAGCTCAAAGTGCGCTATGCTGCTCTAGGCTGGCAAGCAGCACAGACACAGCATGAAAACAGTGATCTGAAAAACACCTACAACACATTAGGATAAGTTATTTGCTTGGGGATGTCTTCCTTGACAGCAGTGAGCACGAACTCCCCTCTCCAGGAACAAAGATTCTGGCTGGTGCCATTTCCCTCCCCCACCCCTAATCATAAACTGTCTTCAGTAAACAGCACAGCACCAACACTGGCTGCTTAAATTGCTTACACCAAAACCAGCTGCCTTGCGCTCTGCTGATACTGCTTTTCTCAGGCAAGGGTGTCTGAGAACCAGCACATTGGCCCCTCCCCCTGAAGACCAGCACAAACTCCCACATACACCAAGTCTACTGACCATAGAGTGTTGCAAAGCTTCAGCTCTAGTGGAAATAGCTTCAGGTCTAATAACAAGCAGACTAGAGCACACCTAGTTAAAATTTGCCACACTCTGGCCAAGGTCCAAACACTCCCCACTGCAGACAAGGAGAAATCCTACAGAGGACTGACCTGCAGGATAGAGGAGGCATAACATAGCAGCAGAGTGTACACAGCATACACCAGAGACGTTTCCTGAAGCACCAGGTCCTGGGCATTATATAACCTCTTTATAAAGCCATTACTCTCAGCAGCAGGAAACATAACAGGCTTCCTAACACGCAGAAGAAGACAAAGACTGAGACAAAATGCCAAGATGGAGGAATTATCCCAAAAGAAAGAACAAGAAAAGGTCACAGCTAGGGATCTAATGGGAAAAGATTTAAGTAATACGCCTGATCTGGAATTTAAAACAATAATCATATGGATACTAGTCGGACTTGAGAAAAGCATAGAAGACATGAGGGAATCCCTTACCATAGAGATAAAAGAGCTTAAAACCAATGGGGCCAAAATGAAAAATGCAGTAACTGAGATTCAAAACCAACTGGATGCAATGACCACAAGGATGCAAGAAGCAGAGGAACTAATAAGTGATACAGAAGATAGAATTATGGAAAATAAGGTGATCAAAAGAGAAAAAAATCTTGGATCAGAAAGTAGAATTAGGGAACTCAGTGATTCCATGAAACAATAACATTCCTATCATAGGAGTCCCAGAAGAAGAAAATATAGAAAAGGGGGCAGAATGTTTATTTGAGGAAATTATACCTGAAAACCTCCCCAATCTGGGGGAAAAAACAGACTTCCAAATCCAGGAAGCTCAGAGAACTCCCATCAAAATCAACAAAAGTAGGCCAACGCCAAGACATATTATAGTTAAATTTGCAAAATATAGAGATAAAAATTCTAAAAGCTGAAAGACAAAAGAAGTCCCTAACTTACAAGGGAAGACAAATAAGGGTACAGCAGATCTCTCCACCAGAAACATGGCGGGGCAGAGGAGAGTGGCATGATTTATTCAACATTCTGAATGGGAAAAATCTACAGCCAAGAATACTCTATCCAGCAGAGCTATCATTCAGACTTGAGGGAGAGATCAAGAGTTTCCCAAGCTAGGGGTCCCTGGGTGGCTTAGTCAGTTAAGCATCTGCCTTTGGCTCAGGTCATGATCCCAGAGTCCTGGGTTGGAGCCCCATGTCAGGCTCCCTGCTCAGTAGGGAGTCTGCTTGTCCTTCTCCTTCTGCCCCTCCCCCCTGTTTCTTCTCTCTCTCTCAAATAAAATCTTTTTTAAAAAAAGTTTCCCAAACTAAAACTAAAGGAGTTTATGTCCACTAAACCAGCCCTCCAGGAAATATTAAAGGGGACTCTTTGGGAAAAACACTAGAAAGAAAAGAGAAAGTCAACAGAAAAATGACAAAACAAGCAATAAAATGGCACTAACTTCATATCTATCAATAATCACCCTGAATGTAAATGGACTAAATGCTCCAATCAAAAATCAAAGTGTCAGAATGGATTAAAAAACAAGAGCCATCTATACACTGCCTACAAGAGACTCATTTTAGATCTAAAGGCACCTGCAGATTGAAAGTGGGGGGAGGGAAAAATATTTTTCATGGCAATAGATGTCAAAAGAAAGCCAGAGTAGCAATACTTATATCAGACAAACTAGATTCTAAACCAAAGACTAACAAGAGATGAAGAAGGTGCTATATCATAATAAAGGAGTCATTCCAACAAGATCTAAAAATTGTGAATATTTATGCCCCGAACTTGGGAGCACCCAAGTATATAAAATAATAATAAACATAAAGGAATTCATTGATAATAATACAATAATAGTAGGGGACTTTAACATCCCACTTACATCAACAAGGAAACAGTGGTTTTGAATGACACACAGGACCAGGTGGAATTAACAGATTTATTCAGAACATTTCATCCTAAAGCAGCAGGATGCACATTCTTTTCTGTGCATGTAGGATCTTCTCCAGAATAGATCACATACTAGGTCACAGATCAGGCCTCAACAAGTACAAAAAGATTAAGATCACACCATGCATATTTTCCAACCACAATGCTATGAAACTTGAAGTCAACCACAAGAAAAAATTTGGAAGACCACAAATACATGGAGGCTAAAGAACATCCTGCTAAAGAATGAATGATTCAACCAGGAAATTAAAGAAGAAAAAAAAAATACGTGGAAACAAATGAAAACACAATAGTCCAAAACCTTTAGGAGTCAGCAGAAGTGGTCATAAGAGAGAAGTATATAGCAATACAGGCCTACCTCAAAAAGCAAGAAAAATCTCAAATACATAATCTAACCTTACACCTAGAAGAGCTGGAAAAAGAACAACAAATGAAACCTAAAGCCAGCAGAAGAAGGGAAAAGCAGAGCTGTAGGCATCACAATTCCAGACTTCAAGTTATATTACAAAGCTATAGTTATCAAGACAGTATGGTATTGGCACAAAAACAGACACATAGATCAATGGAACAGAATAGAAAACCCAGAAATGAACACAACTATATGGTCAACTACTCTGATGAAGCAGGAAGGAATATCCAATGGAAAAAAAGACTGTTTCTTCAATAAATGGTGTTGGGAAAACTGGACAACAACATGCAGAAGAATGAAAGTGGACCATTTTTTTACACCATCTGCAAAAATAAATTCAAAATGGATGAAAGACCTCAATGTGAGACGGGAAACCATCAAAATCCTAGAGGAGACCACAGGCAGTAACCTCTTTGACATCAGCCATAGCAACTTCTTACTAGATCACGAGAGGCAAGGGAAACAAAAGCAAAAATGAAGAGATTTTTATCAAGATAAAAATTTATGCACAGTGAAGGAAACAATCAACAAAACTAAAAGGTAACTCAGAATAGGAGAAGATATTTGCAAATGACATATCTGATAAAGGGTTAGTATCCAAAACATCTAAAGAACTTCTAAACTCAACACCTGAAAAACAAATAATCCAGTTTAAAAATGAGCAGATGACATGAATAGACATTTTTGCAAAGAAAATATCCAGATGGCTAATAGGCACATGAAGAGATGCTCAACATCACTCATCATCAGGGAAATACAAATCAAAACTACGATGAGATATCACCTCACACCAGTCAGAATGGATAAAATTAACAACTCAGGAGACAACAGATGTTGGCAAAGATGCAGAGAAAGGTGAACCCTTGCGCACTGTTGGTGGGAATGCAAACTGGTGCAGCCACTCTGGAAAACACTGTCAAGTTTCCTCAAAAAGTTAAAAATAGAACTACCTTACAACCCAGCAGTTGCACTACTAAATATTTATCCAGAGGATACAAAAATACTGATTCAAAGGGGTACATGCACCCCAGTGTTTATAGCAGCATTATCAACAAATAGCCAAATTATGGGAAGAGTCCAAATGCCCATCCACTGATGAATGGAAAAGAAGAGGGGAGATATATATATATATATATATATATATATTACTCAGCCATAAAAAATAATGAAATCATCCCATTGATGTAATGATGTGGATGGAGATAGAGAGTATTATGCTAAGCAAAATAAGTCAATCAGGGAAAGACAAATAGCACATATGATTTCACTCATATGTGGAATTTAAGAAACAAAACAGATGAACATAGGAGGGGGAAAAAGAGAGAGGCAAACCAGAAAACATTCTTAACTATAGAGAACAAACTGAGGGTTGCCGGAGGGGAGGTGAGCAGGGGAACGTGTTAAATGGGTGATTGGTATTAAGGAGGGCACTTGTGATGAACACTGGGTGTGGTGTGTAAGTGATAAATCACTAAATTCTACACCTGTAACTAATATTTCACTGTATGTTAACTAGAATTTAAATAAAAAGTTGAAACTAAAACAAAAACCAAAAACCCCACAATGTTATGTAATGTTAATAGTAACTGTTAACACTGTTTTTATATTATAAACAATTTCAACCAGATATAATAATTACAGAGAAATATGTGCACAGCATAATGGATATGATTTTCTGCTTATTAAGATGGTAAATTTAGTACAATATATACATTTTCTATTTAATATATGATAAATTCTATTTTAACTCTATAAATATAAGCTTTAAGCTTATTAAATATAGATGCCATGCCTAAATACATATAAAGGTATATTAATAAAGTACTTCAATCTGTGCATGAATAATGTAAAATAAAGGTAAAAATGGAATTTGACTAGGCCAACGTATTTTTGCCTAGACTCATTATTTCCTATTTTAGATACTTATCACATATCTTGTCCTCGCTAAAAGCTATTCTCGATTTTGCCTTTCTCAAAATCATACCCAAATTTGAAAGAGTAAAGTTATTAAGATGCATTTCATTCTTAAACTATCTATGGGTTTTCTAAAGTGACCATCAGATAACAAAGATTTGCTGTTCACCACATAAAAATAAAAGCAATAGGAATGATTGTCTAAAAATTCTCCAAACGTTAATTCAAAATAATTATGAGCATTTTTGTCTACCAAACTTACTTTTTTTTTAAGTAGGCACCGCACCCAGCGTGGAGCCCAATTCAGGATTTGAACTCATGACCCTGAGATCAAGACCTGAGCTGAGATCAAAAGTCAAATGCTTAACCAACTGAGCCACCCAGATACCACCAAACTTAATATTAAAAGAAACCTGACAAATTAAAAAGAGCGTTGATCTGCCTAGGTTAATTATATATAAGTAAAGTCTATTAAATATCTTTTAATGAATGTACATTTTTCAAGTTAAAAGAAATATTGCTATGATTAGACAGACTATAATTCATTTTAATTTATTTATAGAAATTTATATATATATTTATTTTATATATATAAGATATTTATATATCTTCCAGAAGATTGTTTCCATTTATCTAGATTCACAAATCCTCCCCTCACTCCACCCCCTTTCTTTTTATTATAAATCTGAAAAGGCACTAGGGAACTGATTCAATTAAATGGAAACTATCAGAGGCCCATTGCTATATTTAATCTTAATTAGAATCAGTAGCCAAAACATATATATCCACCTTGTTAAGAGCTATAGCAGCAACAAAAATGCAAAAACTAGTTGATTTAGTTCTAGGGTCTCTACTAAACTTAATGGTTTCCCACACTGTGCTGTGTTTCCATTGACGACAAACTCTCAGCATTTTTTAGCAAGTCATCTAACATATGAAGTGTTGTTGCTGTTTCTTTATACATCAGTGTTCAATATTACAACCCCCTAAACCCTATTACCTCTCTACATGGGTCTGTGGTGTCATGCATCAATCTAAGAAATTCAGACAAACGATCAATGATTTGCCAAGGATAATTCAACCCTTCTGACAGAATAGACCCTAAATACATTCGTGTTCGGATGTTAAATTAAGTATTTTTCATTGTCTTTATTAAATTCTCCTCGTTTAGTCTACTTATAGTCATGCTCATTCCACTCTTTTCCCTGGGGTTAAATAGATCCTGTTTTTGTCTCACTCATCTTTAGGTTTGTGTTAATTACTTTTGGTCAAACTTCTCCCCCATGACTCTGTCACTTAGACACGCATCTCATTTATTGCTTTCTTGTCCTCTGGATCAGAGATACTGAGTTCTTAGAGAGGGTCTAGGCGCCACTGTCAGGGAGCGGTACTTTTATTAAGCCATTTTCTGTATTTGGTAATACTAATTTGGTAAAATCTGAGTGCAGGGCTTCAACTTAGTACAATTGCAAGAAAATATCTTCTCATAGGATGGACTATAGAATAAAACTTGGAAAGACCCCTCAACCAAAAACTCCCTCCAGTCATTCTGTAGGGGGGTCTGACATTCTTCTATTAGAAATTCAGTCATTTAAGGAAGAAGCAAAATTGTTTCAGATGGCATAATTTTATACATAGAAAATCCTGAAGACTCCGCCAAAATACTGTTAGTTCTAATTAACAAATTCAGTAAAGTTACAGGACACAAAGTTAACATACAAAAAGTCAGTAGCATTTCTATTAAGAAATTATCTGAAAAAGAAATGAAACAATCCCATTTAAGATAGTGTCAAAATGAATACGATAACCAAAGAGGTAAGAGAGCTCTACACTGAAAAACCACAAGACATTGACAAAAGAAATGAAAGAAGACACAAATGGAAAGATATTCCATGTTCATGGACTGGAAGAATTCATGTTAAAATGTCCATACGGGGGCACCTGGGTGGTTTAGTTGGTTAAGCATCTGCCTTCGGCTCAGGTCATAATCCCAGGGTCCTGGGATCAAGCCCTGTGTCAGGCTCGCTGCTCAGAGGGGAGTCTGCTTCTCCTTCCTCTGCCCCTACCCCCTGCTTGTGTTCTCTCTCTCTCTTTCAAATTAATAAAATCTTTAAAAAACCCGAATATAATGAATATTATTCGGCCATAAAAAAGAAGGAAATCCTGCCATTTGCAACAATATGAATGGACCTTGATGGCATTATGCTAAGTGAAAGAAGTCAGAGAAAAACAAATGTTGTATGATCTTATTTACATGTGGAATTGTTTCATCCTAAAAAAAAAAAAACAAAACAGAAGAAGACATCAGTTTTGTGGTTACCAAGGGTTAAGGGTAGGAAGGTGGGGAATTGGATGAAGGCTGCCCAGGTATAAACCTCCAGTTATAAGTACTAGGAATGTAATGTAATGTACAACATGATGGCTATAGTTAACACTACTGTAATATATATTTGGAAGTAAGTAAGAAAGTAGATCCTAAGAGTTCTCATCAAAAATTTAAGAAAAAACTTTTTCCCCCTTTTTCTGTATCTATACGACATTTTGGATGTAAACTGAACTTACTGTGGTCATCACTTCACAGTATGTATAAGTTAAATCATTACACCTTGAACTTACACAGTGTTGTATATCAGTTATATCTCAATAAGACTGGGGGGAAAACTGAACTAAAATAAATTTACCAAAAAAAAAAAAAAAGAAAAGAAATGTAGTCGTTTATTTCCCTTGAGTCTTCAGGAATACCAGTGAAGTGGCGACTATTCAGAAAAGTTACCTCTGGCTGCTGTCTGATCTCCTTGAGTCATCATTTCAGTCTGATGGGGGAAGGAAGTGGGAAAGTGGGATCCTCAGGGAGCAGCAGGCTAGAAGGAGCACAGATGGAGGTGGTGCTCAAGGGAGAAAGCCAGAATTGGGTAGAATAGGCCCTAAAAGAGAAGGGACCCAGAAAAGCACGTTTTGGTTACTTAAATCTCATAGCAAGGTTTGAGTTGGGATAATTTTCATGCTATAAAATAAAAACAGTCCCATAATCTCCTTTAATGTTTTACAACCAAAATCCCAACAGCCAGCTGAACCAGCCTTCACTGCTTTGCTGTCATACCTGCATCAGCCCAAATCTATTTCCTGTATCTCCCCAGCTACTCCTGAAAACTCTTCCAGCATGACTCTCCATGAAATGATGGCCACAATGTATGAAGGGTCCACGGAAAACCATTTCCCAACCTCTTGGATGTTGGCTTTGTAGGCTAACATCCTTTGAAGATCCATTGCTGCAATCATGTTGGAGGCAATAACCCCTGAGGATGGGAGGAGAGGGTGCTGTCTCTAAAATGGAGCATACCTTCCCAAGGGAGAGAGTATGGTCCACTGGGGTGAGGAAAGTAAGTACTGGAAATTCTATTTGTTTTTCATCTCATCCTTCAAATTTATGTTTTTGTATGTATTTCTTAATGTCATAGATAGAATAAAGTGCATGTGAAAAATGAGCAAATATATTGAGGTATCCTCTGAAAATTCTTCACTAGTAGTGATGCACAATCAGGAAAGTGTTGATAGATGTCTTGATGTAAGCTGCTTTAAAGAGACCACCTGTGTGCATTGTCCTTCAAAGGCATCACCCTGGAAAAGGCTCCTCTTGGTCTGCCAGGTTGGAAACTCTTCCCTTGGGCCAGTCTTGTGTCCAAATGAGTTAAACCTGGCTCATTAAACCTCTACATTTGAATGAAAACAACTTTGACCAGGTTAATCACATGGTTCTTAGTTTGTGTGTTTGCTTTTTGCAACCCCTGACTCCAAACAACTTTTGGAGGTTTCCAAATATCACACTTACCTTTGCAGGAGACTTGCCTTCATGGGTGATATTTAAAAATTTCCGCCCAGACAATTCCAAAAGAAGAATGTTTTAAATTATGCTGAGAATTTCCAAGGTAACAGAATGAAGTGGGGGACAAGGTTTTTGGCTATCAAAAATATAAGCTATTTTTTTAAGTTTTAATTCTTATTCCAGTTAACATACAGTGTTATATTTGTTTCAGGTGTATCATACAGTGATTCAATTATTCCATACATCACTTGGTTAAACTGTTGTGTTTTACATTTCAAAATTAGCCACAGCATTGTACATGTGTGAAACTGAGTAGGGTGTTTGTTTGTTTGTTTGTTTGTTTGTTTTAACATACAAAATATGGGAGGCATATGAGGGAGAGAAAGCTTCAGAGAAAGGTAATTTCCAATCAACATTTGATTGATACCTTGCCTTATTGCAGACATTTTAATCAATGATATACCTTATGAGGGCAACTGGAAATTTAGAGGGGAAGGTTAGGAAGTGGCAGATCCAAGAGCAGAGAGAACATTACTACTGCACACATAGGGCATCATAGAGATTAGGGCACAGGCTCTAAACCCTAGCCCTGTTACTGGCTATCGGACCTTGGCAAGTAATTTAACCTCTCTGGGTTTCAGTTTTCTCATCCATACAATGAAGATGATAAGTAGCACCTTTATCATAGGAATTGAATGAAGAAATAAATATAAAGCAACTGATCTAGTGCCTAGAGCACAGTAGCTATCATTGCTTTTATTAGTAGTACAGTATGTTTCCTTCAGAAAAGAACATGGTCACTTATCCTTTTTTTTTTTTTTAAAGATTTTATTTATTTATTTGACAGAGACAGAGACAGCCAGCAAGAGAGGGGAACACAAGCAGGGGGAGTGGGAGAGGAAGAAGCAGGCTCATACGGAGGAGCCTGATGTGGGGCTCGATCCCATAACGCCGGGATCACGCCCTGAGCCGAAGGCAGACGCTTAACCACTGTGCCACCCAGGCGCCCCACTTATCCTTTTTATATCATTTCACCTCTGCCCTCTAACATACTAAGGCTTAGGCTATCAATGACACCAGACTGCCGGAGAGAACCTTAGGCCCTTACTTTGGCCAAAGTTTTGAAAGAAGGAAGTGAATTTTAAGGTTCCTTGAAGTTCTAGCTTGGGAAGTAGGACTCTTCATTCTCCAGATAATTAGAACCTGCTAGCACTGCACTTGTCCCCAGAGTAGGGGTCACTTCCTAAGCGTTTATGCAATTGAATTCTATCGATAACCCTGCTGTGTCCATGAGAATTTGAACTCATGGGACAGAATTGGTTTGAAATTTTTGAAAAGTGGACTCATATTTATATGCTGATTTGGGGTGTCCAGTGCCTAAAATGTTATGCTCCTGTTCAGACATGGTAGTTACTATGCTTACCTGAGATCATCAGTCCCTCTGGGAGGTTATCGCTGAAGCTTAGTCTTGAACTTAGGTAGATAAACAAAACACGCATGCAGTTTCCTCTTTCTCAAAACACCATCTGAAAATGAGGGTTGGATGAGGGCAGAGAAATGAGAATGTTGGCCAGGGCAGAGTTGCTATTCTCAAGGGCTGAACTTGCCTTTTGGAAATTCTGACAAAGTGTTCACGTGGACAATTCTGTACCCAGCTTCTCGTCTCCACATTGCACCAGAAGGGAACAGGCTAAATCTGACGTTAAGGCCTAACCTGGAAAAGGGAAAAAGCAACATACAGAGCAAAGAGCTTCTAAGGGAAATGGTCTATATTATGCCTACAGTGACTATGTATCAGTTTTCCTCATTATCATGAGTTTTAATAATTGAATATTCTTTGACATTATGGAAATCTTCCATCATTCTCCCTTCAATAAACAGCTTTGTATACAAAAGGATCTTATTAACAAAGGTATTCAGACAGATCTACTCATTGAAAATTGATCAATGTTGGCAAATTAATCTTATTCTCTAATTAATGTACTCCATACTCTGATTTAATCCATGTCCTTCGGACCACCTTCCCCCTGATGCTGTGCCACCTCCCATAGAGAGCTCATTCTTAGGTATATCTTCATCTTTTTTGGTCTTTGACCAGAAGGCTTCTCTCCTCTCAGACCATCCACCACACTCTGAAGATATCTGTGGCTCTCAGAACCTCCCCCTCTGACTCCATTGTCACTGTGGGTATGGTACCTGGCCTTGGTGCCTTACAGAGGGTTTCACTGGTAAGGACAATGAAGACCTCCTGAAATCTTCTCCACAACATGGACACCCTCCCCGAGACTCACCTGAGAAGCACCAAGGCCCAGAAACATCAGTAGAATCCACAGCCTCAGGATGCTGAGAATATGAGACAAAATGAGAATAGAACCTCTTAGTATCACTCTATAAATATATATATAAATAAAAATATATATTATATATAATATATATGTAAAAATATTTCTATATATTAAATATAAACATACACATTTATGGGGCGCCTGGGTGGCACAGCGGTTAAGCGTCTGCCTTCGGCTCAGGGCGTGATCCCGGCGTTATGGGATCGAGCCCCACGTCAGGCTCT
>NC_048221.1:67448627-67460474 GCF_002007445.2 Ailuropoda melanoleuca | reverse complement strand
TCTTCCTCTCCCACTCCCCCTGCGTGTTCCCTCTCTCGCTGGCTGTCTCTCTGTCAAATAAATAAATAAAATCTTAAAAAAATAAATAAATAAAAAAAATAAACATACACATTTATATATAAAAACACATATATGTTATATATATTTATATATTAAAACACATATATGTTTTATATATATACATATACATATGTATATATATATAAAACAACTCATGCACTGCAGATAGAGCAAATCTTTGCAAGCATGGTGTTGAATAGCTATGAGGAAAGCAGTGTTTCTTCACCTTATGAACACACAATACATTCAAAACTGTATTGAGTTTAAGTTGTGTTTTCCCTTAAGGTACTCTGACCCACATCTAGAATCCACAACAATCTTAAGTTCAGTTAATTATATTCTTACCAAAAAATCAAAGTAAAAATGTATGTATGTAAAATATAGCTTTAATTTCTATGTTTTTAGGACTTTTAATAAAGTATAAGGTCACATATTGGAACAAATTTCTTAAATGATTGTTTTAAGCATGGGCACAAAGCTCAAAGTACAGCTGAGCAGAGAACTCTTTTTCTTTAAAGGAAAGTCCAAAGAATCCTCAGAGATATAAGTGATATAGAATTAACTTGTTCCTTAATTCTAAAAATGCTAATCCAGAATCTCTGGCTCCAATTCCTTAAGTTTGAAATAACATGTAATAAAAATACCTCCACTGAGTTCACTTTGTAAAGCATCTTTTGTTTTAATTTTAGAATCCAGCGCAGGAAAGAGGCAAGAAGTAGTGACAGAAGAGCTGGGAAACGGAGGAAAGGGGATGCCAAACCCATGGCAGATCCTTAGGAAAGGGAAGAGGTGGTGCAGACCCAAGGATTCAGGAGGGCAGATGATCTGGGGAACAGGTGGAGGAGCATCGATCCTGGAGAGGCAAGGCCATATATGTGAGATATGGAGGGAAGGAAATGGTGGGAAAGAGAATTCTGCAGGAGAGGAGAGGATGTGTTTTGGAATGGAGCCATGAAGAGAAGTGGGGAAGACAATCACACAGCTTTCCATGGTGTTGACTTGGGATGATCAAACAGCTAAGATGTGATGCTCACAGTCATGACTCCTAGAACATTCCACACGTTTTTGCAAGTTTCAAATTACAGCAAACAGCCAACAGTGACTTAGTTCAATCTTTAAAAATTAGAAAAGCTATTTTAACATTCGGAGTGGATTTGGCAAAGCTAAGCCCTCCTTGGGGTGGTTATTCTTCACTGCTATTAAATTAGAGTTTGTCAGTTAATGAGGAATTCACCCCCAGACAATGAACAAAGAAAGAAAAGCAAGTGAAACAGAAACGAGTAGTAAATGCATCCATCCCCAGATTTCAATCACTCTCTGTGTGTGCAGCTCTTCTCAGGATGCCGGAGCTTGCGGGTCCTTAACAAAGCCTTCAAGCTCCCTGTCATCAAAGGCACAATGAGTAACCATGTCCTCTCTCATCCCTTTCTGCATTTTGCATTTTCAAAACTTCAGTCATGTTAGCCTTTCATCTTCTAAAAAGTAAACAACATAGCTTTTTGGAGGAACGTATTAAATGAACCCAAACAGCATGGATGTTGGTGTGGCATGATAATTTATTTAAAACTTTAATCTGTTTTGTTCCCTCATTGGTCAGGACTTGATGTTCCTTGGATTGAGGTCAGCCTCTATTGCAGACATCTGGTTTTGGAAGCATGAAGTTATACTAAAGGGAGGGGAGAGACGTAATTCGGATTGTTAAGAGAAATGAAGTTCTACATCAGACTTTTACAGAGAATCCTGTATGCTAGCTGGACCCTGAGGCAGCTGAGCTGTTTGTTCTAGAGAGGGCTTTTCTTTTTCTTCTCTTTTCTTTTCTTTTGGCTAGGACCACCAGTAATTACTGAATAGAAATGATAAGATCACATATCATGGTTGTATTTTTCTGAGACACAATACATCAAGCTCAACACAGACTTGGGCTTGGGATAGGCAAGTAGGGAGCACCAGGAAAATTGCACACAAACACCACTAAGCTGCTGTAACTTTCATTTATCGGTTCCTTTCAACAAACCAGACAGTACCTGCTAGCAGGTCAGGGGAATGGGACGGATGGCTGCTTGGTCCAAAGATGGGTCATTCTTCTGTCTGCCTCACCTGCTGCTCACTCCCAGCTGTTACATCTAGTGACCTTTACTTGTGGATGTCTTCACAAGAGATTGGAGTCATTTTATGGCGTGTGGCAGTTTATAGCCAACTCAGTGCATTTCAGAGTAAATGCTGGGGCGTCTGTTCTGTGAGCTGGGCGTGTATGCAAACTGAAATGGTCCTGAGCCCTTGGAGTGCACCTTCCAGTGCATGGTCTGCAGCTGTATCATCCATATTCCAATTGGTTTCACCCCAGATTACTTAACTAATTTCATAACTGTTTGTGTATTTTGCTTACAAATTTTACAATTCCTTGTCAGTATGTTTTAGAATATGGCTGTACTTTCTAAAACGTGTTCATTACAACTTATCTACAACTTTGATGTGAAACTTTATCTTTACTAGCAAGGGAGAATTCCAGGTGGGAAAGCCAATTTCAAACACAGCAAAGACTTTATAACCTACGTTAAAATATAAGATGAAATATATTTTACAAGTGCCAATTTACACAAAACACACTAGCCTTGTTTCTGGTTTTAGGGGAAAATGTTTAGTTTCACCATTAAGTATGATGTTAACTATAGATTTTTTTTTCGTTGATCTTCTTAGAGGAAGTACTTCTATTTCTGGATGGCTAAAAATTTTTATCATGGAGGCATGTTGGATTCTGCCATCTACTTAAATTTATATATTTCTCTCATTCTGTTAATACAGTAGGTTACATAGATTATTTAAAAATTTTAAATCACCCGTACAGTATTGGAATAAACTCCACTTGGTCATGATTAGTTAACTTTCTTATGTATTGCTAGTTTTGGTTTGCTAATATTTTGTTAAGGACTATGGTATTTAATTTTCTTTTCTTGCAATCTCTTTGTCAGATTTTAGTATTAGGGTTAATGTGTACTCTTAAAAGAAGTTGGAAAGTGTTCTTACTATTTTCTAAAAGTGTTTGTGTAAGATTGGTGTTAATTCTTTTGTAAATATTTGATAAAAAATTCTCAAATAATTAATGCCTGAAATCTTGTATTGGGAGTTTAAGGTAGGTACATAGATACAGAGATACATAGATACAAATAGATATAATGATTGACGGTTTTTTATTTCATTCCAATTTTTCAAGAACTTGTCTATTTCATCTAAGCTGATAAATATATTTGCCTAAAGTTGCTCATAATATTCTATTACCTTTTATTGTCTTTAGGAAATCTAGCAATAACCCTTCACTCCTTCATTCTAATATTGGTGATTTGTGTTTTCTTTCTTGATCAGCTTTCAATCAATTTAATCAATTTTATTAATATTTTGAAAGAACAAATTTTTTGGTTTGTTAATTTTTTCTATTTTTTGCCTGCTCTGTCTCATTTATTTTCACTATAATCATCATTTCCTTTCTTCTGCTTAATTTTGGCTTAATTTGCTTATGTTGTTTCCAGTATCTTAAGGCATAAATTTATATAATTGATTCTAAGCTTTTCTTGTTTTCTAACATAAGCATTAAAAACCATAAACTTCCCTCTAAGCACTGCTTTAGCTGCATCCCACTAATTTGGATATGTTATGTTTTCATTATTACATAATTTGAAATATTTTCTACTTTGCTTTATGATTCTTTCTTTGACCATGGGTTGTTTAGAAGAGCATTGTTTAATTTCTAAATATTTGGGGATTTTCTAGATACTACTGTTTTTGTTTTTTAATTGAATTTCATTGTAGTTAGAGAACATCCTCTGTAAGATTTCAATCTTTAATATATATCAAGGTTTGCTTTATGGCCCAGAATTTGGCCTGTCTTGAGGAAATTTTCATGTGCACTTGCAAAGAATGTCTATTCTGTTGTTTGCTGAAGTATCTATGTCATTTAGGTCAAGGTGTTTGATAGTGTCCTATACAACTTCTAGATCAATACTGTCCAAAAATTAAATGTAATCTGAGGGGCACCTGGATGGCTCAGTCAGTTGTGTCTGCCTTCAGCTCAGGTCATGATCCCAGGGTCTCTGCTCAGCAGGGGGCCTGCTTCTCCCTCTCCCTGTGCCTGCCACTCTCTCTCTCTGTCAAATAAATAAATAAATAAATAAAATATTTTTTTAAAAATGTAATCTGAGCCACATATGTAATTTTAAATTTTCTGCAGCCACATTAAATCAAGAAAAAAACCAGATGGAATTAATTTTTAAAATATATTTTATCTAATCCCAAATATCTAAATATCATTTTAGCTTGTTATCAGTACAAAATTATTAAAAATATATTTTACACTCTTGTTTCATACTAAGTCTTTGTAATTCAGTGCGGATTTTACACCACCCAGTACATCTCAATTTAGACTAACCACATTTCAGGAATTCAGTAGCTACATGTGAATAGCTGTTGTGTTAACATCAGAGTTCTAGATCCTCCCTGATTGTTTCTTCTAATTATTTTATCAGTTGTTGAAAAAAGGATACTATTATTACAGATCTGTCTACTTCTCCCTTTAGTTTTGTCAGTTTTGCCCCACTTATTTTGAAGCTTTGTTATTGGGTACATCCACATTTACAATTTTTATATTTTCCTGATGATTGGCTCCCTTTTCACTATGAAATGTTACTTTTTATCTCTGATAAAGAGAGATGTCTTGATGTCTATTATGACTGATATAGATATAATCACTCCAGCTTCTTTATGATAGGACTATTTGCATAGTATATCTTTCCCCCCATTTGAGTTTCAACTTATATGTGTTTTTCTTTTCTTTTCTTTTCTTTTTAAGATTTTATCTATTTATTTGAAAGAGAGAGACTGAGTAAGAAAGAGAGAGCATGAACAGGGGGAGAGGGAGAAGCAGACTCCCTTGTTGAGCAGGGAGCCCGACAGGGGGCTCCATCACAGGACTCTGGGATCATGACCTGAGCTGAAGGCAGACGCTTAACCAACTGAGCCACCCAGGAACCCCTACATGTCTTTCTATTTCAAGTAAATATTTTGTAGATGGCATGTATTTGAGTCCTGCTTTTAAAAATCCAACCTAATAATTCTGTCTTCTAATTATAGTGTTTTGTCCACTTACATTTACTGTAATTGCTAATGTGGTTGGATTTAGATCTGCCATTTTACATATTTGTTTTATTTGTTTTGTTTGTTTGTATTTAATTTTTTTAAACTCTGGGTTTTTTTCTCGTGCCTTCTTTTTGGTTAATCTTTCTAGCATTTTTTTTATTTTCCTATTGATTGTATTTCTTACATTATTTTTAAATGGATTACAATGCACTTTAACTTATTCCACACTACTTGGAGTTAATACTTCATCATAATAAATACAGAAACATTGCAATAGTATAATTCCATTCACACCCCCATTCATACTGGTGTTATCGCCATGTATAGTAACATACATGGTAAACTCCGCAATACAGTGTTGTAAATTTTGCTTTGACCATTCATATATCTTTTAAAGAACTAAAAGAAAAAAATATTGCCTTATATATTCACCATTTCTGGCAATATTTTTTTCCTGTAAATTTGGGTGTCATTTCCCTGGTGTCATTTCCCTTCAGCCTGAAGAAGTTCCTTTAGGATTTATTGAGTACAAGTCAATTTTCTCAGGTTTTGTTTATCTTAAAGTGTTTTTTATTTAGTATTTTATCTTATTTTTTGCAAGTTAGTTTTCCTGCACATAGCATCTTGCACTGTTTTTTGTGTTTTTTTATACTTCAGCTCTTTAAAGGTGTCATTCAATTGTCTTCTGGCCTCCAGTGTTTCTGGTGTAAAGTCCACAACCTTTAAGTAGTTCTCCTGTATCTGATGTGTCATTTTTCTCTGGTTTCTTCAATATCTGCTTTATCTCTGGATTTCAGCAGATTGTTATATGCCTATTTTGGTTTTCTTTATATTTATGCTATTTGGGGTACATTGACCTTCTACAGTCTGTAAGTCAATGTCTTTCACTAACTTTGCTGGGTATATTACATCCATCATCTATTGTGCTACTTATATAACACTCAAAATCTCGCTTAATTCTCATGACGTTACAATGGGATATAAACTACTTTCTCCATCTTTTTATAGAAGAGCAAACTGAGCTCAGAGTGGAGAAGAAACTTGCCCAAGACCAAAGATCTGTTAAGTGATGGAGTAAGATTTTAACCTATATCAGTCTGACTCCACATTCAGAGGCTTTCTTTGGTGCTAGTGAAGTCCAGTGTTAAAAATGACTAATTTTGCTTGAGAGATCCGTGAAGGTTAAAGAGCTCTTAACCTGAGTGTGAGTAAAGAGAGGACAAAAAGAGCATTTCTTCTACTTCATCCTCTGTTTCATCTTTCTTTCTTCCTTTCCTTGTTTCTTTTGCTTCTGATCAACTCCCCCCAACTTAGGGTTGCTTGTTTAGCAAAATAATCTGCTAGAGCATTTCCTTTAGTCTTATTTTTTTTCTTCCTCTACCTCTTCTTCCTTCAGTATTACCTCTTTTTGGATGGGTCTCAATCTTTATAAGAGCCACCTCTCTAGGAGGTAGGAGTTCCTTGAAGTTCTATAACTAGTTGTCCATTTAGATGGGAATTCCAGCAGAAGTAAGAAACACCTTTATCTCCACAACATTCCAAAACCATGTACTACTCTAAAAACGTCCTTGCTATCTGTATATATGTTTACTCTCTAGTCTTTGGATAGTTGATATGCTCTCATTGGTGCAATAAGTTTTGCTACCAAGGCTGGTTTTACCTGGTGGGGGATTATTTTCTGAAGGAGAGCTTACATTATTTATAACATCTTGCTTAATAACTTCCAGTTTGAGTTGAGGTATGATAAATCAACAAATCATAATAGGTCAATGTTCTCGATGGGAGTGAGGTACAGAAAGTTTCCTAACTGGGGTAGAACTATCACATGATTCCTCTTTTTGTGATGGGGCAAAAGAGTGCCAGGATTAAGGGGTTGCAATGGTAAATAGTAATGCAAGAGGGAGAGTAACAGAATCTCAATAGAGGTTGATCTGCTGGCTGGAATGTGTTGTGTTTTCTTAGCTAGATGTAATGTCTATATTGTAAACAGAGCCCTGAGCCTAAGCAAGTAGTTTAGAATTAGTTCAGCAAGCATCAAGTTTTTCAATGACAGCTATTCCTCTAAGATAAAGAAAACAAGCCTTTGAAACTAAGGGTGAGGTGAGGCTTTAGTAAGAGATGATTTGACAGTTCCCATGAAATTGAGTTAAAACCTTAGGGGCTGGGGCACCTGGGTGGCGCAGTCGTTAAGCATCTGCCTTCAGCTCAGGGCATGATCCTGGCATTCTGGGATAGAGCCCCACATCAGGCTCCTCCACTAGGAGCCTGCTTCTTCCTCTCCCACTCCCCCTGCTGTGTTCCCTCTCTCGCTGGCTGTCTGTCTCTGTCAAATAAATAAATAAAATCTTTAAAAAAAAAAAAAACCTCATGGGCTTGTTCAGACAACCATACACATATAAATAAAAGAGCTTTTTGTAGTAGGGATAGTTAGGGAAGGAAGTTAGTGAAGAGTCCTCCTCAGATTGCAGAAGACTTGTTCATATTTAGGTTCATAATATTTGGGTGTCACAATATCAGAGAAATTTGGCATCCATGGTCTGCAATACCTAGTTAAAACTAGAAATCCTCTCAACTCTCATTTTGTGAGTGGTCTAGGTACATTTAGATAGTCTTTAGTGAGTCAGGAGAGAATGTTTTTATCCCCTGAATAGGCCATGCCCCACACATACTGTGGTTTCACAAAATTGTTAAGTTATTTTTTGAAATTTTATGTCTCTTTCCTGTTAATTCTGAGAGGAAGTAAATGGAGTCTTTTTTGCAGTCTTCCTTGTTCTCTGAAAAAAGTGAAGGAGGCTTCAGTGGACCCCTGGGACAGGACTGTCCAGGTATATTGTTGATCTCTGCAGGTCAAAGGAAGAACGTATTGACTTTTCTGATCTAAAGGCACACTGAAAAAGGCAGAGCAAGATCCAATACAGTAAAGCAAGTGGCTTAAGGCAGAAGTGATGAAAGGATATTTGGATTAGGTAAAGTAAGGGATAAAATTTTTGTGGATTGTCTTGAGGTTTTTAAATGTTTTTTTAATTTTTAAATTGAAGTATAATTGACATATAACATTGTGTAACTCTAAGGTGTACCATGTATTGATTTGATGCATTTATATATTGTCATATGATTACCTGTTGTATATTGTCATATGATTACCACTGTAGCATTAGCTAACACCTATGTCATGTCACATAAGTATCATTTTGTGTGTGTGTGGTTGGAACAATAAAGATCTAGAACTCTAAGCAACTTTGAAGTTTATAATACAATATTGTTAATTCTAATCCTCATGCTGCACATTTGTTCTTCAGAATTTACTTTTCTACTGGTTCCTAGTTTGTACCTTTAAACAATGTATCCCCAATTCCTCCACCCCTCAGTCTCTGGTAACCATCATGCTACACTCTGTTTTTATGAGTTTGTCTTTTTTAGATTTCACATATAAAAGACAGTATTTGTCTTTCTCTGGCTGGCTTATCTCACTTAGCATGACACCCTCAGGGTCCATCCTTATTGTTGCAAATGGCAGGATTTCCTTTTTTTCCCCTCATGGCTGAATAATATTCCATTATATATACACACCACAACTTCTTTATCCATTCATCTGTTGGTAAATATTTAGGTTGTTTCTATATCTTGGCTATTGTGATTAATGTTGCAGTGAACACAGGAGTGCATATATCTTTGATATTCTGCTTTCAGTTCCTTTGGATATATACACAGAAGTGGGATTTATGGTAGTTTTATTTTTAATTTTTTTTTTCTCCTGAGCAGGAGGTCTCAATCATGGGCTTAAAATATTCAGTAAACTGTATTGGAAGCAGGTGCACTGTCAAGACAAGATTGCTACATACCTATTAGAATGAATCAAATCCATCATAATTGCCAAAAATTGGGAGCCACCAAGACGTCTTCAGCAGGTGATTGAAAAATTGTGGTACATTTAGATAATGCAATATTAGTCACACTTATTCATCATACATACTCTATGATTCTAAGACATTCTGGAAAAGGCAAAACTATTGAGACAGTAAAATGATCAGTGGCTGGGGGAAGATGGGGGAAGGATGAACAGGATTATTAGGGACAGTGAAACTATGTTGTATGATACTTTTGTATGATACTCTTCATTTTGTTTGAAACTATTTTGTATGATACTCTAATGATGGACACATGTCCTTATACATTTGTCAAAACCCATAAAACGTATAACACAAAGAATGAACCCCAATATAAACTGTGGACTTCAGATGATAATGATGTGTCAATGTAGGTTCATCGATTATAACAAATATACCACTGTGCTGTTGGATATCGATACTAGGAGAGGCTGTGCATGTGTGGGGGCAGGGAGTATATGGAAACTCTGGTACTTTTTCTGCTCAGTTTTTTTTTGTGAATCTAAAACTTAAAAACTAAAATTTTTTAATTAAAAAAATCCTAACAGTTATTTTTGTGGAACTTGACAAGCTAATTGTAAAATTTATATAAAAATGCAAGGAGAAAAAAAAGGTTGGAGGACTTGCTTTACCAGGAATCAAGACTCACAATAAAGCTATACTAGACTCAGGTAGTTTGTTCTTGGTAGAAATAAGTAAACAAGCAGAAGAGAGACATCAGAAATAGAGATGGTAGTGCAGGGCAGTGAGAGAAAGATGATCTTTCCAATTAGTGTTTTTGAGACAATTTTAGGTATCCACACAGAAAAACATTTAAGTTGGATCTCTAAATCACACCACACCAAAAATCCAGTGCTTTATAAACCCACATGTGAAATACAAAATAGTAAGACAGTTAGAAGTAATGCAGGAGAATATCTTCATAATCTGATGATGGAAAGTATTCCTTAAATGGAGCATGAGAAACATTAAGAATAAGGTAATATTTATATAAGGTACTTAAATAGTCAAAATCATGGAGACAGAAAGCAGAATGGTAATTGCAAATGGTAGGCAGGTCGGGGGGAGGAATGGGATTATTGTTTAATGAGTAAAGATTTTATAAGAGGAAGTGAGTTAAAGAAATGGGTGGTGGTAATGATTGCACAACATTATAAATGTATTTATACTGAACCACTTAAAAATGGTTACAATGGTAAATTTTGTGTTATGTAATTTACCAAAATTTAAGAATTGAAAAAAAATCAAGGAAAAAAATTAAGCAGCACAATAAATGCAAAATTTAACAATATGAATTGTAGGATTTGAATATCCGGTGGGGTTTTTTTTCTTCATGAAACGTGGAATAAAATATTAATGAAACTTCATTAAAAAAACTTTATAAAAACCAATTAAAATATCACTTTGGGTCCCCCCAAAAGGGAATAGATTGATGCATTAGACCACAATAAAATATTTACTTATTTGTTGAAATGTCTTCTCCTGTTCTGTGGCTAGTCTTTTTTGACACTGTTAATAGTTTATTTTGCTAAACAGTTTTGTTATTACACATACTCTTCTGTATGTGTATTATTTCACAATTTAAACAAGTTTTTTTAAAGAGGGGATTTTAGGAGCGCCTGGGTGGTGCAATTGGTTAAGTGTCTGACTCAGTTTTGGCTCAGGTTGGGCTTGAAATTTTCTCTCCCTCTCCCTCTGCCCCCTCCCACTTGTGTGTGTGCATGCTCTCTCGCGCGCGCGCTCTCTCTCTAAAATAAATAAATCTTAAAGAGTGGATTTTAAATTCAATACAGATAAACATCAAAATGGCAACTAAAAAGAAGTAACTGAGATGGGGCGCCTGGGAGGCTCAGTCGTTAAGCGTCTGCCTTCAGCTCAGGGTGTGATCCCAGCGTTCTCGAGCCCTGCATTGCGCTCCCTGCTCTGCTGGGAGCCTGCTTCTTCCTCTCCCACTCCCCCTGCTTGTGTTCCCTCTCTCTCTGGCTGTCTCTCTCTCTGTCAAATAAGTAAATAAAATCTTTTTAAAAAGAAGAAGAAGGAGGAGGAGGAGGAGGAGGAGGAGGAAGGAACTGAGAGATTACGGAACTGAGAGATTACTCCACTCCCTTTTGTGCTCACCAGGTGGACGAACTAAGGGCTGCCTCACAGACTACACCCAATGGGGCTGGCAAAGAAGAGGATTGCAGTCAGTCATTTACCTTTAGTCTTTTAACTTTCAGAGCTCCCTCTCTCCCAGGAATCCTGTGTCCTTGTGACCCCCCAGCTTGCAAAGCCTCTCATTCTGGGGATGCTGCCACCACAATACCAACAATGATTGCTTAATTATTTCTCAGATTCGTTTTCCTTCAGTCTCCGCAATACCAGAGGTTGGTCTTATTAGGGCCATTAGTCATGTATGTTCCTTTAGCATAATGCAGAAGAAGTAAGGGAAGGAAGTGCTTCCATATCTGTGACCTCTAATAATGTTCTCAGAACTGATGCTTAAAGTCCTGTGAGGTATTGATTGCCAAGAAAGAAAAGGATGAGAATTTTTTGGTGTTGTTGCTTTCAGAACTATTTATAAAGCAATCTTTCTTCATTTTCCAAAGACAGCTTAGTTTTTAAAAAGAAGTGACATTGTACACACTCGGTTGTAACAGAGCCATTCATTATCCCTGAAGAGGACACCAGACAAAATATATATATATATATATATTATTAAATATATATTTATTATATATTTATATATAATATATATTAATCTATATTATATATTTTATATATTATTATATAT
>NC_048221.1:67301517-67446801 GCF_002007445.2 Ailuropoda melanoleuca | reverse complement strand
TATTTTTATATATTATTATATATATATATATAAAGAAAGAAAGAAAGAAAATTGAGGATGACTGAAAGAATATTTCATGGAGCCACATTTGAGTTTAACATCTTTAATATTGTTCTCAGTATAAACTGGATAAGTAGACTGGGACAGTTCTATCATATCTAATTAGTAATTCTAATAGATTATGGGAAAGCTTGGCATGGAAGTCATGAGGCATAATGAGGCATGTATTTATTTCCACATTGTACTTACTATGTTGTTAGGTCATGGAGGTAAGCAAGCAGTGTTGGAGGGTATCCCCAGCCTCCAGCTGTATCTAACCTTTGTGAAGCAGATGCTGTCAGTGCCCTTCCCATATCCCTAGACATTCCAGGATTCTCAGGTGATTTCCAACTGCCAGTATCTGCATCTCTGTGCCTACAATCTCTTTTCCTTGGAACTGCATTAAAGTGTGCTGCCTATTTGCATGATAGAGCAGAGGAGCACAGAAGTGACACACTCTCCCCTGGCCCCCAACAGGAAGATCCCTCAATCAATGGCTCTTAAAAGTAGATGTATCAATGCCCCACCCCTTATCTCCTGGGTAGAATAATTCTGAACTGTGTGTTTTGTACCATTTCTTGATGTTTGCTTGGAGGATTGAGCTCCAGTGCCCACCACAGTAGCTGGTTTGATAACACACATTTTACTGGCTTTCTTCCCTTGCCTGTATCACCAAGCCACCTCATACCAGTGTTCCCTGCACCTCTCAAATAAGCTACCTGGACCTGACTCCTTGTCTCAGGGTCTGTTTCTGTGGGAGCCAAACTAAGATACCTTAAATGTGGACTCTCCATTAGAACATCTCTTGGTATCCCAGTCATAAAGAGAATACTGGGAGAATCAATTCAGAGTCTAAGTCAGCATGCTATTTCTTGTTTTTCAAATTACTTGGAAATTATCTCACCTCGATGTACTTTATTGCTTTAGTAGTGACATTGAAGGGGCTGGCCATTAAGTGGAGTACATGCTTGTGGGGGAAAGCCTTGAAGAAATCATTCTTAAGTAAAATGAACATCTAAAGAACATTCTGGATTGCCCACATGCAGGGATGATAATCTGGCACAGTACGGTCCTCAACCAATTATAATTGATGCTGGACTGTATTCTTCAGGGCTGCCATACTAGCTGACCATTGACTCAGCCCAGTAAAACGCAGGGTCTCAGTTCTGCCTGGGTCAAATCTTAAGGCTAGGTTAAGAGGTTGTTGGGCAGAGAAGATTTACCCGGCTTTCTCCGGGAGCACTCAGAGGTAGGTGGGTTTAATTTTGATTCCTTCTCAGAAAGAAAAGTAATGGATAGAAACTTTTATCAAATATTCCCCCCCAAAGCTATAGGCCAACCAGGAGCCATGTCAGCAGGGACTCTAAGGGTTTTATACTCCAACATTATTAATTGTGTTCTTCTGAGCATGGTAGTAAAGCCACAAACTGCACCAGGTTTTTTATTCTGGGGAACTGTCTCTTTTCCATTGTGGTGGTCTGGGCAAGACCAAAAAGCAGAGTATCCAGGGCATAGGTTTGTATATGACCAAGATAAGCCCATCAGAGTCGCTCTCCTGGAATTATAAAAGTGAGGCAGAATGATGAAAGGATGGAAGAAAAAGTCTCTGGGGTAACATTTATGCAAAGAGAGAGCTAATTCATTCATGCAGTGGGGATGCTATCAAGCATGGTCAACTGGTTCCTGCTGCACAGAGTTGCCTGGTTTCTCTTCATGTCCTTGATGTTGTTTCTATGAGTCTTTTGATAGCCTTCTCATAATTGCCTTTTTTTCCTTAAATTTTCCAGAATTGGTTACTTTTGCTTGCAACTAAAGAACCATAACTCATTCAGGTCCTATATGCTTATCTTCAGCCATGTTTTGTGGGGAGTGGACTCCTTGAACAAGTGTGTGGAAGAAATTACTGAAAATAGAAGAGGCCAATCCCTGGATCTCCAGAAAACAAGAGGAAGAAGACACAGAAGGTTGGTGTGACCCAGGCACATGGCATATATCACTTTCAGAAGACCAGCTTCACCACAGTCAGCTCTCAGTTACTTGTGAAGCTAGAATTCCATCCCTAGTTTCTCCATTGTCCCACAGGTTGACTGACTCATGAATTAAGCATATCTCAGAATCCAAGCCCAGTGGCTTGGACAAATATTTGGAAAAGGACAAAGGCTCAGGTCAGGCTCTCTTGTTAACAATTCTGATAAAACGGGGTCAGCAGGCATTGAAATCATGGAATAAAATAGGGCCTCACTGAAATATGTAGATGTCACTTACCATGATATTCACATTTACTACAAAATAATTATGCATATATGTCTGTGAACATTTTATGGGAATCATATTATGAACTGGGTGGGTTTCCTTTTCTTTTTCTTTTTTTGAAAGAAAACTGAGAAATGAGTTTTCTGTCATAATTGCAACCATTTCTTTGTGTTGGGTAAAACACACCCATATCAAACTCTCAAAGAAGGGCCATCTGAACACCTGCCAATCTGGCCCACCCATAGAACTTTGCCTAGAAGCCATGTCTTTTATAGAATTTAGCTCGGGCAAGAAGATCATTGACCAAGTCATTGTCTATGTCCGTGGGGGTGACAATGGCATTGGTTCCTGACTTAAATGCCGAGAGACCACCTGAAATGAAACAGAGGTTCAGATTAAAATATTAATTTCAGCAGAAATTAGATATGAGCATTCCCAGGATGTAAGCCCCCAAGGCAAATTTTCCAAGGCAGGCAGTCCCAGGTTCTCCTTCCCCCTTCCTCCCCTCCTGAAAGGGTCAACTACCCCAAGAATCTCTGGGAAAATTCCAGATTGTTTTCCCCCTCTCTCCTTTTAAGAGACTTTTGTTTTTCTTGCTGCAAAAGCCATATTTGCTTCTTATGTAGTCCAGGCCTGGCAAAACTTGGTCCCCAGCAAATCTTCAGTCTGAGAATGTTTATAGCATTCTCCCAGTCATTAGAAACTTACACATTAAAAAAAAAATTACTCATTTATTCACTCCCTCATTCAGTCGTTCAATAAATGTTTTTATGTACCTACTATGTGCCAGGATGGGTGCCACACAGAGTGCAGAGTGCACAATGGTGCCCAAGACATAATCATTTCTTTTAGGGATATGTGTGCGTATGCATGTGTGTATGTGTATTTTACCCAAAAATGTTAATCTTCAATAGTTATTTATGTGTTTAACATAACTGTGCAGACCCCTGGTCCTGATCCCTGACTTCAAGGACCTTGAAATAGAAAATAGAAATTGTTTATTCTAAATTAAGGAAATTAAAGTGTGGGAGGCAAAAGGTATAAGCACACCATGGGTCTATAAGAGGTAGCCTTAATGGGACTTGATGCGATTGAATGTGAAAACAGAAGGAACCAGAGAACCTGAGAACACAATCTGGTTTTCTAGCTGAAATGACTTGACATATTATGGTGCCTTTCACGGAGACAGAAAAAAAAAGAAGAGACAGAAAAACAGAAGAAAGAGCAAGTTTATGGTGGGAGGCTAGTGACTTAATTCAATCTGGATAATGCTGAGTTTGAGGAGGTCTGTGATCAGCCAAGCAGAGATCTCCACTTGGATATGGTACCTAAGCACTGATGTCACTGAGAACGCTCAGAGTAAACATTTGTTCAGACAAAGAAAGTGGTTAAGGTTGTTGCGTCAGATAAAAAAATCTATCAGAGGAAGGCAAACATTCTTTTTTGCAGTAGTTTTTGCATTAACTCTCAAGGCATCCAGTGGCTCAGTAACTGATGAGAGATGCAATAAAAACACCAACATGTGGCAGAAAGGGAAATGGAAGCTGGGAAGGAAGACCACTCAAAGTAACTCAGTGGTTCGGAGAGCACTAGTGCAGCCTTTTGGCAGCTCCTCCCAGGCCCACTGCTGACCCCATGGGAACACTCCCAGGGAGGCCCAGGGCACATCTGGCCTGCAGGGGTCTCGCTCACTGCTGTTTTCAACAAAGCACCACAAACGTGGCCTACCTTTGAGGTGTTGAGCCACACTCCACGTGGGGAATTTTTTCTGGATTGCCTTAATTTTGTCTGCTAGAATCCCAACAGCCTGCAAAAGGTGTTCTTTGCTGTCCCACGTACCAATAGGGTGATGAATTTTTTTATCCAGCTAGGAAAAATCAGATAATAATGTCAGCATCTGGATAAAGCAACACATTTTTCTACTATTCCCAATTTCTCTTCCTTGTGTTCAAATGCACAGCCACTGGCTTCGGCCCCCTTCATTTATCGCCATAGAATCAATTCTACCTTCTCTCACAGAAAAGAGAGTCAGAGAATCAAAGTATGGTTTGGGAGATGTGGATGTGGCATAGTTTTTGTTAAACTCTCAAATATAAATAAATATGTGAAAAAGTTGTTTCAAAACAAATAATTAGCACTCAATGACTAGACATTTGCTGTGAAAAATAAAAATGTGTTTCTAATTGGGACAGTTTGAAGCTTGGGTCTTTACAGATAGTTTAAAATAAAGACTGGATGCAATCATCCAGATAATTTGGATCCCCTTCCTCCAATTTGCCTAAAGAACCATTTGATTCAAGTAGAGTCTAATTATAGTGTTTGATCTCCATGGATAAAATTCACTACTTTATGAAGCCCAAATGGACACCTCTAATAGTGCCCTTTATAAAATTTTCTCAATTTAAGTGCATTGCATATTATTAATTGCAAATTGTAGTTATAAAACTCATAAAATGTTTTTTCCGAAGATACCCAAAAACTGATAAATCTGGAATGAAATACCAAAGAAGTGTTATAGAAATACAGAAGTACAAATTATGCTGAAATACCAGGGTTTCTTGAAGCCTGGAAGTACTACAAATGGACATCCAGTTTGGGTTGAGCTTCCATAAGGACGGGCAAAGTGGGGCTGACTGAAAGTTTCCTGCCAAGTACCTGCATCAAGCCAAATTTAAGTCCCCTGTGGTCCCAGCCATCTTGCAGGACACTTCCACCGTGGCTTTCTCTGGAGATGATGGCTGCGATGAGAGCAGGGTCCACACAATATCTCAGCCCAACTTCTTTGATCAGAATCTGGTAAGTTTTTAAGGCCTTCAAATCCATCTCAGCAAACATTTCAGAACCACGGATCCCTAAGTCAATAGAAAATAAACTGTTTACTCCAGAAGAGAACACTTTTTCAAAGTTTAATAACCCAGTCACAGCCCCCGACCAGAGCCCACAGCTTGGGACAACTATTCTAGGACATCTTTTTTTTTTTTTTAATCTCTAATTGCACAAACCCAGAAAGGTCCACAACCCCAGGCAGTACCACTTCTGCTCTCTTTCTTGTTCTTCTTTTACCTGCCACAGTGGCGCCTTGGGAAGACTCTTGGACTAGAAGTCAGCCAACCTAAATTTGAGGCTTGTTCTGCTACTACCTAGCTCCAGGCCCATGAGAAGTCTCTTCTTGCTGAGCCTCAGTTTTCAGATCTATAAATTGGGGAGGTAGGATTAGATTGACCTTGTAGCTGTTTCCAGCGCTGATGTTCTAATACTGGGATAACATGAAGAAGACTTGGGAACAGGATTACAAAAGAGAGGATGTACAAAGAGCAAGAGGCTTGCTTAAAATGCTCATGCTGTAACATGAAGTAAACACAACAACAAACAAAAAAACAAAGGCAGAATTTAATATTTTATGTAAGCAATCATTTAATTATGTAGAAATAAACACATTTGGATAAGGTTTGGAAAGAATAGGGGGAAAATGAAAAGAAGAAATTTGTTAGGTTGGTCAGGATTCTGCTTTCTTCTAATTTTTAACTTTGATCTTATTGCTATAACAGCAATTATACCTTTTCAAAATTAAGCTACTTCCTAAAAAAGGATATGAAAATGATGAAAGGGGGAAAGCCAAATGTTCACTTTGCTTTTCACTTACCACAGTTCATCAACCTGGTTATATCACAGGCGGCACCAGAGGTCTCCATGGTCATGATGTCACCATAGCAGCCATGGTACAGGCGGGGATGCAGGTGAGGGCTCATTGAGTGAGTGAAAGGGTACGAGCCCCTTGAAGTGCCTGGGGGAGAGAATGATAATTCTCATGAAGCCTGTGAGAAATATTGCTCGAGTTGCTATAATGAGCAGTACTAAACCAAGGTGAAGGCTCACAAGATGAAGCCATAGACTTACTGTTTTCCAATTCCCTCCCCAAGTCCCCTATGATAGCTCATCAGACAAAATAGAACAGAAGATTCTCCCATCCCACTTTACTCCAACCTTAAAAAAAATTTTTTTTAAGTAGTCTCCACACCGAACGTGGGGCTTAAACTCATAACCTGGAGATCAAGAGTAACATGCTCTACTGGCTGAGCCAGCCAGGTGCCCCCAAAAAATTTTCAATGAAGTACTTAATTGTAAACATTGTACAAAGTATTATGAAAATCAATTTTTATAGGTCTCAAAAACATTTGCTGCAATCTTGATCAAAATTAAAATTGCCTCTAGAGTTTTAAGAAGGAACTTTGAGAGAAATTTTGATACCTCTTACACAAATACTTCTGGGGATGTAAACATCTGGATTAACAATTGCCTTCATTTAAGAAAATAAGAAAGAATGGTACCAATATTACTTAAGATAAAAAAGGAAGGGTACCATTAACTTAAAATATCCATTTTATATCATGTTCCTGTGAAGTTAGTTTCTCTCTAAGTATAATTAGTAAAATTGGAAATAAAATTCAACTTACCATAAAAACTTAAGTTAAATCCTGTTCTTATTTTTTTATTTTGTCATTATGAAATGAATTACTGTCCAAGTCTATTTACTAAAGGAGATAAAGAACTTTTCTGTAAGTTGAAAAGTTCATTCTAATAGTTCCTAGGACTGCTGACTTCTATCTTAAAACTACAAATACTTGTTATAAGAAATTATATTTGTTAAAACATTTGATGTAAAAAACTATGTTGTTTCACTTGGTGTTGTAAATGGTGTTTTTCAATAAAGAGATGGATTTTACCCATTCACTATAGGTCTAGTTCTGATTAACTTGACAGTATAAAGAGACTCTCTTAGAATTAGGCACACAACCAGTGGAACTATTCCTTATAAATATATATTTTAAAAGGAAAATAAAACAACTCTAAAGAGTAACTTCTTTAAAAAGCAAAACTCATCAAAACAAATAAAAATACAGGCACAATCTACTCCCAACTACAAACAGGCAAAAAAAAAAAAAAAGTATTGTAAATGCATCAGAAAGTCAGACAGTGAAACTATCAAGTAAATTCAGAATTCTTAGAAAGCCTATTTAGATGATAAAACCAGTAGAAACCAGCAAAACCATTAAGCTTCTCTAAGCAGCGTGGATTTCCATGTGATGCAAAGAGCATGGCATTGGCACTCTCCATGGCCCTCAGCATAGAACCTTGTGCCTACAATATGTGTAGGAAATATACACGAGTAAATGAATGGATGGATTTCCATGACACAGATCATATGTGAGATAGAGGTGTAGAAGCTGTGAATGAGGGTGCAGACTGACAACATATACCCAGAATCTGACCACTTTTCAGCAACTATCAGGGTCCAAACTACCACCATTGCTCATCTGATTATTGTAACACCCTCCTCCTCCCTTGCAATCTATTCCCCAGAAGCCAGCCGGTTTCGTGGAAACATGCATGGGATCATATCAGTCTTCTCTCTTAACCTTCCAGCAGCTTTCCAGTCATTCATTTGTGGCCTTCAAGCCCTACCTGATCTGGCCTCTGCTCACTTTCTGACTTCTCCCTTTCCTCACTCTTCTTCAGTCACATTCTTCTCCTTGCTTATCCTTCAACATCAAAGGCAGGTTCCTGCTTCAGGCCTTTATATTTATAGACCCTTTTGCATAGAATGGTATTTCTCCAGGTAGCTACATGATTTGCTGCCTCACTGCCTTCAGGACTCTGTTCAAATACCACACTATCAGCAAAAGATATGAATAAACAGTTCATAAACAAAAAAAAAGAAAAGAATCCTTTAATGTATAAAAAGGTCCTCAACCACACTCAAAAAAGAATGCCATATTAAAACATCACTGAGACACTATTTTTTACCTATTTAATTGGCAAGAAACCAAAAGTTTGACAATGTATTCTGACAAGAAGTCTGTGCAGCAATAGGCATCTTATACATTGCTGTGGAAGGAGATTTTACAATAGGCTGTTGTTTCAGCACTGTTTATAACAGCAAAGGTCTTGGAACAATGCAAGTGTCATTCATATAGGGACTGAGTAAGCTAAGCCACTTCCACACAACAGATTACTATGCAGCTGTAAAAAGGAAAGAGGAAGAACTCTATATGATTCTGTAATATTATCTCCAGGTACAGACTAATATTTATAGAATTGTATTCTTTGGGGCACCTGGGTGACTCAGTCATTAAGCATCTGCCTTCGGCTCAGGGCGTGATCCCAGAGTCCTGGGATGGAGCCCCACATCAGGCTCCTCCGTTGGGAGCCTGCTTCTTCCTCTCCCACTCCCCCTGCTTGTGTTCCCTCTCTCACTGGCTGTCTCTCTCTGTGTCAAATAAATAAAATCTTAAAAAAAAAAAAAAAGAATTTTTTGTTTGAAAAAGGGAGAAAATATGAGTGTGTGTGTGTGTGTGTGTGTGTGTGTATGCGTGTGTGTGTGATTTCCTTATATATTCAAAAGAGACAATGCAAGGATGAACCAAAAACTAATAAAAATTGATAGTTATGGGGCAAAGTAAGAAGAAATAAAAGAGACAGGGATAGAGGCTAGACTTCTCTAAATGTACCTTTTTTATAATTTTTATTTTCAAGCCATGTAAATGTTTCTATAATTTAAAAAAATTAAATCAAATAGAAAAAATTCCTAAAAAGTGAAAGACAAATCTAGCTTCACATCAAATTGAAAATTTAATTAACACATAGAGGAGGATTATTTCTAGTTCCTTAAAAACAAGTCAATGTAAGTATATACCACTAATGGAATACACCCTGTGAACGTAAAGAATCATAAGAAAATCTTAAACTATATGCACAGGATCATTGTTGGTTGGTAATACTGCCATAGTTATTTTGAAACTATTATATATAAATAAGTAATCATGTTAATGTTATTAGGAGCCAGGATTTTTAGTAAATCCTTTGTATTCATAAATATTAATATGAAATATCAGTATGAATGCATAATTATTTTTCTTTAAAATATATATATATACTTTCTAAGTTCTTTCCACTGAAAAGACCTGGAAGGAATAACACCCGCTAGCAATGGAGCACCCCTGGTACTCATATTGTGGTCTCTAAATATTATATCCCACTCGGAGGAACCAGTGCTCCTCAGAAAAAAGTCTCATTCCTGGTCTGGGGTGGGAAATGTTTAAGGTGAGCCAGGAACATCTTCTTGTGCCGGAGCTGGTCCTTATATATTTTAGACACATACTAAAACATTTACGGGTAAAATGTTTTGATGTTTTGGGTTACTTTACAATATTCTAACCTCCCCCCCTCCCAAAAAATGCAGAGTTGAGGGATAGATAAAATAAGAATAGCAAAGCGTTGAAAACCACAGTTGCTTGATGATGGTACATGGGAGTTAATTATACTATTCCTGCCCCCATTTTATGTGTTTGAAACATTCTACAGCAATTTTTTTAATTACCTTATTAAAGAGGCTTTTTTTCTACTTTTATTAAAAAGGCAACACACACATGCCTCATCATTCTTTACCTTACATTATTTTATTTATATCACCTAGCACCACCTGACATGTCTTCCTTCCTTCCTTCTTTTATTTCTTCCTCTCTTTTTTTTCTGTCTATTCCTCTCACTAGAACATTTTTTCCCTTTGCTATCTCCTCCTCAGCGCCTAGAACAGTGCCTGGCACAAACTGGACATTCAATAAATATTTGTGAATGGATAATGAATGGACGGATGGATGGATGGATGAGAAGTAAAGGAATTATCTAGATTATCTGGATCAAGTGTCCATATGTCAAAAGTTTCAATTTGGGATGCCTGGGTGGCTCAGTCCATTAAGCATCTGCCTTTGGCTCAGGTCATAATCCCAGGGTCCTGGGATTGAGTCCCGAATTAGGTTTCTTGCTTGGCAAGGAGCCTGCTTCTTCCACTGCCTGCTCCCCCTGCTTGTGCTCTCTGTCTCTCTGACAAATAAATCAACAAAATCTTTAAAAAAGATCATTTCAATTTCTTTTTACTGGAGAGCTGGTCTTTGCTATGCTCAATGTGTGGCCCACAGACCACAGGTGTCAAAGTGATCTGGATGCCTATTAAAAATTCATATTTCTGAGCTCCTCATACTAGGTCTATTGAACCAGAGTCTTTAGATATAAGGTATAGGTTAACCAGGATTCCCAGCAGACTCATGCATACCTAAGTTTGATTTAAGGGGGTTAAAATATGACCATGGACTTTACACTACTTGTGTTGACATCATAAACATACAGGCCCTTCTTAATTATAGTCACCTTTCAGTTAAACATAGCTAGTAGAGTAGTTCATAATTAGTCTACTGGCTATATAACCCAGCCCCCACCTGGAAATTAAAGAAGGAATAAAAATTTAAAACTATGTTCCCCTGTTTTGACCAAATAAATAATTGGAAATTATTACTTTTCTGTAGCCTCACTTTTTCAAATTTAGAATTAAACATTTTAGAAACACTTTCTTCTCAATCTTCATTCTATTCATAAAGACAGCTTGAACATTGTTTACAATGGCTTTTTATTTTTCCTAAGCCAAATTTTCCATCTTTTCTTATTCAAAGTCCCTCGCCACCTCACCAGCCTACCTTTCTAGTCTTCCCCCCCCCCCGGAAACCCTCACTTCTGGTCTCTTTACGGTACTCCCAATACTTTTTGTGCATTTCTGCCTCCCTATATTAAAGGCATTCTTCCCATTCAGCAGGCTCTTTTCTTCTCTTATCACATAACACCAGACATTCTTCAAGTATCACATCCTCCAGGAAAGACTTTCTGGTCTCAACATCCTGAGTAGATATGAAATTTTTATCCTAAACTCCTCCCAGACTAGTGTCTTTTTCTGTCTATATTCATTTAATTCTTATTTGCTGCCTGGTATTAATAATTTTATCTTCATATGTCTTGCCTCCCAAGGCACTGTTCCATAAATTCCCACTGACAGTGCCTTTACCTGCTTGGCAAGCAGAATACACTGTTAATTATAGATGTAAGCAGTTGCTTAATGGCCAGGCTGATTAGAAGGAGAGCCCACCCCTCCATTACATGTAATCATTGCTTTTTTTGATTCATTACTATGCTACATGTTTTTGTGGACACCCTGCAAAAGACAGTAAATGTCAATCAATGACTTACCAATGAGTGCAACAAGTCCCCAAAACAGGATAGAGGATTGCATTGTTGTGAACCTTATCCTACAGCACCTAGTATGAGTTGAAAGAAATACTGGTTAATTTTAAAACTTGAAAGTTTCCTGAAGGAAATTTGTTTTAATTAAAAGAAAATTTAGAATCATTTCCAGTGTAATACCTTTTTGCCAGTTCCAAGATATTATTCTCATAGGCTCAGTATAATGGTTCATTGGATCACTCTTTTTCCTAAGTATAATCTCCCAACTCATTTTAATCCAATTTCATATTGACATGAGCCTACAAATATCTTAAATAGGTTAGGCTCACACACACACTCCCATCCTGTCTCCAGGCTTGCTCATATCATAATTTTGTTCCCATTCTTCCATAGTGTCCTTGGAAAACCAAATGAAGCCACTGAGAGGAGCATCAGAGCTCACGACTCAGAAGAGGTTTGCAGTGTTCCCTACCTTCCTGCATCAACTCTATTTTTGGTTTCATTCAAAAGACAGCTTAAGTGTTCTACAAAATACAAGAAGGTGAGCACTAACCTGGTTTCTGACCTTGCAGAGAAAGTCCTTCCTCTCGGTTTAGGAAAGTCCCCTGTCTTCAGCACTACCCTGCACGCCAAGCTTTAACAAAGCAGTGGCCTTTGTCCTAAAAGACAAGTTAAACAATTTGAGAATCCATTAGTTGGTAGATCTATGATTACCTGGCTTCAATCCAAGCAAACTTCAGTGTGGCCCTGCCACTGTGGAGGAGGCTCTAAACGCCAGCATGCAGACTCACCTGCCTCTTCTTACCTTCATCCTGTGCCACTGATTGTTGGAGGAGCTTTATATATCGTTTAAAACCCTCTCTTTAAATCACTGACCTCATTAGACCTTATTATAATAACACTTTGTACTTAGGTGGCCCTTTTAATAAAGAGATATCAAGGCATTTATTAACCACTATTAATTAATTAATCTAATGAACCCCCAAGTTATATTGGAGGCATATATTTCGTGGATAGTTTCTGGTTATCTAAAATTGAGCTAGGTCAACAGCTTCTAAATTTGAGAACAAGAAATAGATAATTAGCATTAAAAAAGATGAATAAACAGGAAATACTAGCAGCTCTCATTCCTGGATTGGTTGTTTGCCTGAAGGCCAAGCCTCCTGCTCTTTGTTCCTCATTCCATTGTCACATGGTCCACATACCAATATGCCACATGGGTCCTTGCTCCAATTCTACTCTGACAAACAGAGCCAAGAGTGGCTACCTGCTCTGGGAGATCAGTACAAAGCCAGAGAGTAGCAACATGAGTGCTAGTTTCCCAAAATATCTGAGGAAATGGGGAAAAAAAGATTTGGCCAGGGATGAAAATTTTTCAAGGATGGAGTATCTTTCTTCACACTTACGTCCAAAGGAAGAGATAAAGCACATTGTGCAGCCCTGGGAATAAGAAATGGAAGGGACATTCTTGAAACAGGCAAAGCACATTTTCCAAAGGGGAGGAAGTCTGACACAGGTCCTTCCACAAGTGTAAGAAGTGTCTAAGACTGTACACAATCCTTCCATAAATCCACCAGGTGAACACAGGTGTGAGAGAGACTGAGCAAGACGAAGGCCCTGAGTCAAATAACTTGCCAGGCTCCCTGGCAATGAATAAACCGCAACTTCTAGGAGATCATGCCCTCACGAAGCTGATCTCTGCACCACCTCATTGCATTCACTTCTGCCCTGCCTGCCTTCCTGTTTGTAGAATAGACTTCCCTTTAAGTGGCCTCCAGCCTTCCATTCCAGGGAAGAAGGGCAGGGATATTCTGAACCAATGATGATTCCTGCCTTGACTATCATGAAAATGATTCATGGCAGGGGCCGGCTCTACCACCACTATCAATGCTTCCAGTCAAGGCAACTCTGTAATAGGGGGTTTTGCCTGGGTCCAGCTCCTCCAACATGGCCCTCAGGAACAGATGGGCCATCACCAGTGACAATGGCAACATTGCACTGACGTGCTCATGACACACCCCCTCCCAGTGCAGGACAAGGTGGGAGAAAGAGGAAAGGAAGAAAGAGTAGAGGAAGAATGAAACGTTATGTAAGAGATTCTAGATAGGGGGCCCCCCGGGTGGCACAGCGGTTAAGCATCTGCCTTCGGCTCAGGGCATGATCCCGGCGTCATGGGATCGAGCCCCACAGCAGGCTCTTCCGCTATGAGCCTGCTTCTTCCTCTCCCATTCCCCCTGCTTGTGTTCCCTCTCTTGCTGGCTGTCTCTATCTCTGTCAAATAAATAAATCTTTAAAAAAAAAAAAAAAGATTCTAGATAGAAGCTGAAGCTGTCTCTAGGTGCTCCTAGAGAACAAAAGTAAAAACAAAACATTGAAAGTACTGTTAAACGTGAAGCCTATTTTATTCCTCTCCCTGTTCCCATATAGTGGGGCTACAAGTCTTTCTAGGTATGAAGCTCTTAATGTCCAGGCCCTCTGCAATTTAAGTAAGTGCTTTCAAACTGATGTGGATTATTAAGCTTTGTCCAAATTGTGGGAATACAAATAAACATTTATTTGACACCCATCATACATCAGGTTCCTGTGTACATTGTATCATCCACTCCTCCAACAGCTCTGTAAGGTAGCTATTATCCCCATTTTAGAAATGAGGAAACTGAGACTCAGAGAAGTTAAGCAATTTGTCGAAGATGGCACTGTCAGGACATGGCAAAGCTGGGATTTGAGCCAGGTCTATAAGATTCCAAAATCCATGCTCTTCCACTATGTCCAAGGTGCTAGTGCTATGGACAAATGACCCTGCAGAGTAATTCTTACAACAGGTTCAAATCAATCAATTTGCACGCAAAGCGTTGTCTGTGGTCTGAATAAATCATTCCAGTTGCTGATAGTTAGCAGTCATTGGTTTGTAGATGCTGTTGTGATTTTTTTTTTTTGAGAGAGAGAGAGAGGGAGAGAGAGAAAGAGAGAACAGTGAGGAAGGCAGAGGGAGAGAGAGGGAGAGAATCCTTTTTTTATAATAATATTTTTATTATATTATGTTATTCACCATACAGTACATCCCTGGTTTTTGATGTAAAGTTCGATGATTCATTGCTCCTTCCACGATTTAGCTGCACCATGCAATACGTGCCCTCCTTATTACCCATCACCAGTCTATCCCATTCCCCCACCCCCTCCCCTCTGAAGTCTTCAGTTTGTTTTTCAGAGTCCATAGTCTCTCATGCTTCATTCCCCCTTCTGATTACCCCCCCTTTCTTTATCCCTTTCTTCCCCTACCGATCTTCCTAGTTCTTATGTTCCATAGATGAGAGAAACCCTATGATAATTGTCTTTCTCTGCTTGACTTATTTCACTTAGCATTATCTCCTCCAGTGCCGTCCATGTTGCAGCAAATGTTGAGAAATCGTTCTTTTTGATAGCTGAGTAATATTCCATTGTATATATGGACCACATCTTCTTAATCCAGGCATCTGTTGAAGGGCATCTTGGCTCCTTCCACGATTTAGCTATTGTGGACAATGCTGCTATGAACATTGGGGTGCATATGGCCCTTCTCTTCACTACGTCTGTATCTTTGGGGTAAATACCCAGTAGTGCAATTGCTGGATCATAGGGTAGCTCAATTTCTAACTTTTTAAGGGACCTCCACACTGTTTTCCACAGAGAGGGAGAATCTTAAGTAGGTTCCATGCTCAACACAGAGTCCTGACGAGGAGCTCGATCTCACAACCCCGAGATTATGACCTGAGCTGAAATCAAGAGTCGGATGCTTCACCAACTGAGCCACATGGGGCGCTCCAATGCTGTTGTAAATTTTAAATACAAATAAGAGTCAATTCCTCAGTTGCTTTTTGTCACTTTATATCTTCACCAGTAACGTGCATTGAGTTTCTATAGTAGGCCTGGCAGAACAGTAGTAAGGGCCATGGCCTAGGTCTGCTCCCAGGTTTGTTGCACTCTAAAGCCTACCTTTTAATTAGTAGTCCAAAACCCAATGGATGGTTAAGTGTGGATGGTGTCATATAAGGTCTGAGAAAAATTTTGACTGAAAAGTAATTTACTGAATGAATGATTCCCCATCTCTTTCCAAGGGTGCTAACAGTGACTATGCATGTGAGCTGTACTGATGGTGCCAGGAAGAGCTTGAAGGGACCAGTCATCTGCTATCATCTCCATCAGCCCCCCTGTTTCCCAAAGTAACAATATGATCTATATGCAAAAAACATCCTTTCTCAGGGCACCTGGGTGGCTCCGTCTGCTGAGGTTCTGATTGCTGTTGCTCATAGTTTGGTGCTAGGTGGGGATCACAGTCTGGGGAATCATCACTCCTGTCACAATGCCTATCGCTGTGATGTTGAAGCCCAAGACAAGACTCGAATCCTCTGGCAATTCCACAGAATTTTTAACTTTCCTTTCTGCTGCCTCTCTACTTCCTAACCCAATGTCCTGCTCCCCCTGAGCTTAATCTGATAGCAGAGTTTTATTAATTAATGACAGAAACTTAAAGTAATATCATTTTCAGGTACAATTTAATTTTAAATTTTAACCAGGGTTTTCAATACCTGAAGTCTTGTTTTTTCAAAGTGAGAAATGAGTCAGTCTGCCAAGGAGATGCAGAAACCAGAGGACAACCATCACACACACACACACACACCCCTCTTTGCAAAAGGATCATTATTTTTACAATAAAATACATGTGTTTTAAAAACACACACCTTTATTATGGAAAACAAAATGTGAAATCTGCATTCATTTTTAAGATAAAACACCAGACTCAGAAAGGTCTCTCTTTCAGCTCCCACTTGGAACTCTGTTCCAAACCACTGCCCACCCAGGGTAGCCTTTATATGCCTATGCCATTGAGACAGTTTCAGTGGAAAAGTTTAAGAAGTACTGTCCCAATTAGTAGAAGGAGAGGAATGATGATGGAATCTAAGGCACTGTGCATGCCCAAGGAAGTAGATTTTGGTGGGAGTTCCTTGAAGGACTCTTCAGGACACATCACAGAGAGAGCCGCACTTGTGCCCTTAGCTAGCTTAGGTCAGCACCTTTGGGAGTTAAAAGAGCCCAGGATCTCAAGCTTGCTTGGTCCTCTTTCCTTCCTCATCCCCGTCTACCCCTCTCCCAGCACTGGTCTGTGGTTTTAGAGACTGGGTTGCCTCTACCATGTTGTCATTTGGGAATCCCAGTCTCCGCTCTCCTTTCTCAAGAACAACCAAGGATGATTACCATGGGCCACTCATTTAACCTCTCTGAGCCTTAGTTTGCCTCATCTGTAAAATGGAGATGATAATGATGCCCCATGACTGTTTTGAAGATAAAAATAAATTATATGTGTGAAAACATGTTATAAACTGCATGCTTCATATACATGCCAGCTATTACTATGATGGTGTTGCACGCAAATCCTGATGGTTTAGCTTCTTGTTGATTTATTCATTTGTTTGTTTATTTGTCCACAGGACACCAGGAAACATAATGAAGAGTTGACTTATAGGACAGGAAGTAACAAGTGAAGCTTCACTTCAGCCAGGAAGGACATATGGCAAGACAAGCAAAGGCTATCGCTGGGACTCTGCAGCCTGCCTGGTGGGACTGGAGGAAGGACAACCTCAGAAACAGTCACACATAGCCTAAACCCCCACTGCACAGCTTAGAAACTGCAGAATGAAGGGGCTGCCCAAGAATACATGGCAAAGGTACTTTGGAAACAATGGCTGGTGGGAAGGCAGAAGGGGAGGGAGCCCTTTCACAAAATTTCACTAAAAAGCTCAATTTAACCTCAAGATATTTCAGTGCCTGGCTTGAGCTGCTGAGTGCTTTTCTTTTCTTGTCTTGAGTTTAATCTACTCTATGGTAAATAAAATACCATACCCTGCTGAAGGTACAAGATCTTCCAGTGTCAAATATTTGACCAAGAGTGAAGAAAAGAAGATAAGCAAGTGGTCAAAAAGCTCATGAAAAAGTGCTCAACATCATTAGGCATCAGGGAAATACAAATTAACAACCACAATGAGATAGCATTTCACACTCTTTTAAAAGGCTAACATCAAATAGTGGTTATATCAAATATTGGTGGAAATATGACGCAAATGGAGCTCTTGTACATTCCTGGTTAGAATGTAAAATGGTATAATTGCTTTGGAGAACTCTTCCGCAGTTTTGCATAAAGTTAAACATATGTTGGGGAGGAAAATTTTTTTTCCATCCTTCAGAGTTCTAGCTAGTCTAAGAATTAAATTGACAGGAGACAGATTAACAAAAGAAAAAAATAAAGTTTAATTATGTACACAAGAAGGCCCAATAATGAAATTGAGACCTAAAGAATGACCAAAGCAGGCAGTTTTTATATTTTTTAGACAAAGAGACAATAACTCTGAGGAATTGACAGGATAAAGATAACTTTTGTTTGGGAGCTTCAGTTAGTAAGGAATTCTGAACAGAATTTGGGCTGGAGTAGTAAATTACTAAAAAGTACAAGGTTTGTTGATACAGCCGTCTTGGCCCAAATTCCCTATCTCTGTTGATAAGGATGTCTCTTTACCTCTTGGTACAGGGAAGGTACCTTTCACATGGGAGATTTCTCTCCTGCTTTTTGGAGACAAAAGAGGGGCCAGAATGTTCTTCTTGCACCGGCTCCTTTTAACTAACTTTAATTTTAAATAATTAATACCCCAAAGTGGCACACTTTGGGGTGGTCTGCTCTAGGCTCCTACACATACATCTAACATATTACCCAGCAATTCCATTCCTGGGTATTTATCTAAGAGAAATAGAAACAAATGCCTTCCAAAAGACTTGCACAAGAATGTTCACAGTAGCTTTATTTACAGTAGCCCAAATACTGGAAACATTCCAAAAATTCACCAACAGGGAAATGAATTAACAATCATGG
Source organism: Ailuropoda melanoleuca (assembly GCF_002007445.2). Classification (NCBI taxonomy): domain Eukaryota; kingdom Metazoa; phylum Chordata; class Mammalia; order Carnivora; family Ursidae; genus Ailuropoda; species Ailuropoda melanoleuca. Next base: position 67,428,545 of record NC_048221.1, on the reverse strand, counting down.
TATAGCCATATAATAGAATAATATCCAGATTGCTAAACAAACAAATTTGGGAAGAACTCCAAATAACCTAGATTGGGTCAAGTACCCACCTCTGGACTATTCAAATGTGTCTTGGAATAGATTTGTTTGAAAAGGAGAAAGGAGAAGTCTGATTTTTTTTTTTTAATGTGCCGGAGTTGTTCACTATACCTGTGTCAGAGAGAAGAGCTGGGGCAGTATCTAGAGGAAGGCTTGGATCAAGGCCACTTTGTTATGGTTTATCCTGAGAATGACTTGAAATATTTAAGAGCTGTAGAAGATACTGAGGATATGGAAATGGAAGCATTATGTGATCCAGTAAGGTTAAAGCCAGGAGTTCAAAAGCCTAGGAATAGAGATTGGCCTGAGGCATGACTTCTTCCACTGTAACAGAAAGAAAAGAGGACAAAATCAGATGGTAATGCAGTTCAATTTATAGAATCGATTGGAGAAAACAGAGAGTAACCTAATGATTCCTAATTCCCCTGTGAAATAGAAGGTCAGATCATGTGCTGAGAGTGAAAATTATGTAAAACTAGAAGCTTGAGGAAATGGAGAAAATGTGGAAAAGCTGTGGTGGAGAATTAAAAGACCTGACAATAGAGCCCAAAAGATTAGTAGGGTCCAGATATGGACTGGTTGAGGTCAGAGTCCATAAATGTTTTAGAAGCACCAAAATGCTAGGCCCCCCAAAGCGCAGAGAAAGGAGGCATGGGTTAGGAGCCTCTGCTGGAGGCTTTTTAATAATAAGTTTTCTTGTTTAACAACAGAAAAATGTTCATGATATATCTTTAAGCTCTTTACTTAAGCAGGTTATTAAATAGTATTAATGAATGGTTCCAATTTTAAGTGTATGTATATGCAGTCATGGACAATAAGCTGAATTGCATCTTCACCTGTACCAGATGTTATAAAATTTTCTTCAAAGAGGCTGCTGCACACTTACCCTCTAAAGTAGGGTATGAATGTCCCCAACCCCCCACATCTCCACCAAACTTTATTATTATCAGACTTTTAAACTGGGTGGGAAAAGTCTCATTTCCCTGATTGAGGTTGGGTGTCTTTTCAGCTATGCATATTCACCATTCCACTTACAGCTTCTCTAAACCACCTGCTTGTATCCTTTGATAATCTTTTACTGGATCGTTTGCTTTTTTCTCATTTTTAAAAGTAGGAATCCTTAGTACATTATAGTCTGGGTCCTAGCCTTTTGTTTTTGTTTTGGGGTAGAGTTTTTTTGCCTTTTATTAGTTATATGAAATATTTTTTAAAAAGGAATTACAGAACATAAAACAAAATAATGAATCATTTATGTGGGTGTAATCACAGTACCTTTCAGTAACTTTCAAGTATTCTACAAAGAATATGTATTAATTTAGTTATCAGAAAGAAGCACTATTTTAAAATTCTTTAGAATTTTAAAGAATCCTATGTGTTCTCTAGAGTGTAGCTAAGTCTGATCCCACAGGTGAATACTGTGTAGGGATTTCCTTTAGATGGCCCTGGGCCCCTGGAGTTTTGTGAAAACTGCAAGGGCACCTTCCCGAATTCCAGCCCCTGGATCCTTACCACAGAAGGCGACTGGGAAGGTGGGATCTTCAGAGATCATTTACATTTGTCCACCCTTCTTTGTGTCAAATTGAGGGCTGAGGAAATGGAGTCTGAGTCTTAGTTCCAGATGTGTACAGCAACAGAAAGGCCCAGGAGAACATTGGCCTCTCTGAGGGTCCAGTCCAGCAACAAGTAATGGAGAGATGTCTGAGGAGTTATGGCTGTTAGCAATCACCCTTCAGGTTGACGCAACCTCAGCCAGTATTCCTGAGGCTGGCACAGGGATGAGAATGCCTTGGGCACCCCTGGCTTCTCCTGGCTCCTTTGTAGGAACTTCTCACCAGCCTGGGGCTGGGGAACTGACTGTTTAAGACAAATGGGGAAATGGCCCCAGCTGGTCATGCCACACTGTTAACAACAGAGAGCAGCATTGTGCTGCCTTTGCCTCTAAAAAGAGCCAACCCAGGAAGGTGCCAGCTTGGGCAGAATGAATAGCTCAGCCCAAAACATCATCCTACAGCAACTTTTGTTCTATTTATTACCTCAGCCTGATTTATTTGATTTTGCCAGGTTCCAGAATTTTCATCCAAAGTTCCTTAGGGAGTTGTAACTACGATAGAAAAAAGAAGAAAAAGGGAGCTACTGGTTTTTTCATCATTGCTTCCTTTGCTCCCCTGCATAGACATAAGCATGAACGCACCAATACGTTCAATGCCAAATTGTCTTTAAAGTAATTATCCACTTTGAAATTTATCAACAACTCTCTGTACAGCCAGACTGAGCCAGGATTATAACATAGGCAATGTCTTTTTAATATCTTATATTTGCACAGTGCTTCAGAAATTTAAATGGGCTTTTGAATAAGTTAAAATACCTGAAATAACCCTCTGAGAAAGGTCAAGATTTATCTCCTTCATTATACATACAAGAAAAGAGATTAAATTATTTTCCCAAGATCTCCCAGCTAATAAAAGGTGAAGCTGAGACTAGAACCCAAATATTCAGACACTGAATCCAAGGCATTTCCTTCCCATCGCTTACTGAACATTTATTATTAAAGGCATTTATTTCTTAAATCATGAAATTTTAAGATTCAGTGATTTGTTTTGTCATTTCCAAAAACCAGGCGTTAATGGCCTCAATTACCACCTGGCCATACAAAGACCTCTCTTCAAAGCCTCCTAGGTCCACTTTAATTTCAACACTGCTCAGCACCTGTGTACGTTCTCTGATTCACTCCCATTGGAAAATATGCCTTTTGGAGTTCTATGTTCAGAGATTTTCCAGACCAGCACTGTCCAACAGGAATAAAATGTGAGCCATGAATTTGATTTTAAATTTTCTATTAGCCACATTGAAAAGAGGAGAAAAAAATGATAAGATTAATTTTAATAGTATATTTTATTTAACCCAATACATCTAAAATATGATTTCATTTTAAAGATTGAGATATTTTACAATCTTCTTTTTCATACTAAGTCTGTGTATTTTAGAATCATAGCACAGCTCTGTTCAACTTAACTGCATTTCAAGTACTCAGTAGTCACATATGGCTAATGGCTACCATATTGGATGACATAGTTCTTTTTTTTTTTTTAAGATTTTATTTATTTATTTGACAGAGATAGAGACAGCCAACGAGAGAGGGAACACAAGCAAGGGGAGTGGGAGAGGAAAAAGCAGGCTCATAGCGGAGGAGCCCGATGTGGGGCTCGATCCCAGAACACCGGGATCACGCCCTGAGCTGAAGGCAGACACTTAACCGCTGTGCCACCCAGGCGCCCCTGGATGACATAGTTCTAAATGATGACTGTTTACATTACCTTTTGATGCCCTAAGACAAATGAGTCACCTAACACCAAATTTTTTATATCTATAAAGGAAATATTTTTAAGTATTTCAAGTTGCACTATACCAGGTCATGTCAGCCCCAGACTCCCTTGAAGTATTTGTAGTGCTAAAGTCTTACACCTTAGATCAAACACTGATCTGCCCTTAACTGGCCATTTGACTTTGAGAAACTAACTTAACCTCCCTGATTAACTAACTTAACCAGAATACTATTATTTATTTATGGTGTCGTGAGAATTACATTTAATTCTATATAAAGCACCTATTATGATGCCCGTCATACATAGCAATCATTCAACAGATGGTAACTGTTTACCAGTAGTATGATTATTGCTTTTCCTGTGCTGCTCAGTTGTGCTGGACATTCTATGACTAGATCAGGCCAGTAGGCAGCCATTATTCAGGGAGGAAGGGAGAAAATGTCCTCCGTGGAGCACCCTGTACTCCCCCCACCAGTGTATGCTTTACCACCCATCCTGGATTGAATAGGGATCTTTACACAGCACCTGCGTGGCTCAGTCAGTTAAGCGCCTGCATTCAGCTCAAGTCATGATCCTGGAGCCCCAGGATTGAGCCCCACATCAGGCTCCCTGTTTAGCAGGGAGTCTGCTTCTCCCTCTGACCCTACCCGCTCTCTTGTGCACTCTCTCTCACTCACTGTCTATAAATAAATACTTAAAAAAAAAAAGAAATAGGATCTTTGCAGGTGTGATCATAGTGGATTAGGGTGGGTCCTAAATCCAGTGATTGGTGTCCCTAAAGAAGGCCATGTGAAGGCACAGGGAGTGCACCAGGTGAAATCTGAGGCAGAGATTGGAATGATGTGTCTACAAGCCACGGAATGCCAAGGATTGCAGGCAACCACCAAAAGCTAGAGGGAGGATGGCCCTGCTGACACCTTGATTTTAGGCATTAGCCTCCAGACCTGTGAGATATTAATTTCTGCTGTTTTAAGCCACCCGTTTTGTGGCAATTTGTCATAGCAATCCTAGAAAACAAATACATCACTGAATTTCAATTGTCTCTTTTCTGGGTTGTCTCTCTCATAGTCTGTTGATTCATGTTCTGCCAATCTTGCTATCCCCAGTACTTGGCATAGTATTTGGCATATCACAGGCACTCTATATGTGTTTGTGGACTAGGAGTGAAGCAAGAAAGCACATGGGGAAAACCAAGTCTGATAAACAGGTAATGCTGTCATCCTACAACTGATAAATCTGTAAGAACTATTAAGATGAGCCATGAGAAAAGGGAAGTTTGGAATAATCTGTGGGTAATTGTACTGGAGAGCAATCAGTGAAGCTCTGATTGGAGAGGTTTGTGGTTTTGGTTTTGGTTTTCCTGATTGGAGAGTTTGGTTGTAAGGTGCAGAGAGTAGAGTAGCAAGAAGCAGAAAAATCCGCAGAAAGAAGGCAGGAAGCAGAAGCCATGAGGTAGGAGAAGCCTCGAGTGAGCAGACAGGAGACCAGAGATTAGTCAGAAAAATCATTTGGCTGTCAGAAATAGTCGCTGTTGATACAGAGACGGAGGGTTCCTGAATCCCAAGAACAGACCACCAAGAGCTGCTGTTGGGCCACTAGGGGTCTGCGGTCTTCTGGAGAACATTCTAGTTCTCCATGCCATCTACTCATTTTCTGCTGAACCAGCTTCCTCTGCTTTCTCACTTCCCTATGAATCTCTACAATAGAGCACCATCATCTGAAGTAAACTGAGCATTTTCCTCAACTGCAGGCCTATATATATATATATTTGAGAGAGAAACTGAGAGCATGAGCAGGGGAAGAAGTAGAGGGAGAGGGAGAGAATCTCCAGCAGACTCCCTGCTGAGCACAGACCCCCCCAACACAGGGCTCAATCCCATGACCCTGACATCATCACCTGAGCCAAAATTAAGGGTCAGATGCTTAACCGACTGAGCCACCCAGGTGCCTCTGGCCTAAATATATTTTAATTCACTTTGTTTCTAGTGTTATTTTTACTTTATGGGTGAGAAAATTGCAACTTACATTAGCACGTTGGTGAGTTTAAATCTTCCTTTCTCTCTCTCTCTGCTTCTCTCCCTCTCTCTTGCTATCTTTCCTACTCTCTTTAAGTTAGTTAGAAAGCAGAAAGCAAGATATGGAGAAGATAAGCAATAGGAGAGGTACATTTTGATGGAACAAGGTAGGTGTTCCTGTGAGAAATCATTAGGGGGCTAATTGGTCCTTGGGTGGAGGCAGCAGGGCAGCAGGTCACCCACAAGGAAGAAATGCTTGAGGATAACTTTCCAGTTTTGCTTAGGAATAAATTTTTTAAAAATCACAGACTGTAAACTATTTCCCACAGAAACCAAGGAGAACATCAGAGTAACAAAGGCCTTTTAAAAAATGTTTTAATTTAAATTTTTAAATGTTTCAACATTGTATTTTCACCCCGCTGAGCTTTGAAGGTCATATTATAGAAGCAACTCTGCGCAGAGCCCTGTTTACCCTCCATGTTGTAATCAGTGTTGCTACCCTAACCTGTAAGGAAAGTTATAACCAGTTTTCTCTCCTGGGATGTTTCAAATAAGACGTCCCAGTGCAGCTTCATCAAATAAGGCAGCAGCAGACCCTGAGACCATATAAACACTGTTTTTTGGAAGATTAGATTGCATAACTCCAGAGTCCTGGACATCTGTGGCCTCAGGCAGATGAAAGAACAAGAGATGAAGTCATACGGGGGATGGTAGAGGCAATCTTTCATCTGAGGAGCAAAGAAAGGGCTTCCCTTCAGGACTGACACATTACGCACCCTGTTCCCCAGGAAATTGAAGTCACAGCTGCAGCTCTGAGCTCTGATGTTGGACTGGGAGCTGAGAAATCTCCCTGAAAAACAGACTTCCCAAGGGCAGGGCAGGCATTGTGCTCTTTCTATATACAACTTTAGGGTTTTTATCTTCTCTCAGAACATGGAAATGAAATCATACCAATGCTAGCAAGAACAATTGTCGTTATTTTTTCTAAATTGATTTCCCCTCCCTAAACTCTTACTCAATAAACAATGCCATCCCAAGCCCCTCTTCCATTTTCTTCCAGGTACTGATGTTTGGGTGACAGCATTCAACCCAAGGAGAGAGCCTGTCTGGGGTCCCAGTGTCACAGTTGATCAGTGCAGCCTTTGGCATTCATGAAGATTTCATTAAAATAGAGCCTAAGAATATCCTGTTTCTCCCAAGAACTCTGCTCTGGCCTCCTTAAGCAGCCTTTTCTGTAAGTTCTTGTGAACTCCATCTTGTAACTCTTGTTACAAGGAGGTTAATGGATTGCATGTCTATCTTGTATAAGAATAATTATTTTTGTCATTGATTGAATCCCTACCTGTGTCAGGGGCTGTAATCAACATTTTACACACATAATTTCCTTTAATTCTCATTCCACAGATGCGGAAATTCAAGCAGAGACATGGAGTGACTTCCAAAATGTCTTAGGTGAAGCCACATCTCTCTCTCTTTTTTAAAGATGTACTTATTTATTTTTAAAAGACAGAGAAAGTTGGGAGGGGAGGGGCACAGGAAGAGAGAGAACCTCAAGTAGACTTCTCACTGAGCACAGAGCCCAACACGGGGCTCAATCTCACAACCCTGGGATCATGAACTGAGCTGAAATCAAGAGTCAGACGCTTAACCGACTGAGCCACGTAGGCACCCTATGTCTCTGTTACTGCTTAAGGGCAGCTGCCTTTGTTAAACTGGCATCCAAAAGAATTTCCCAATATATTTTAAGTTTAGCTGAGATGGTTTGCCATCTGAGCAAATATTTAGCATAACAGGTATTTGAAACAATTACCTGGAAGCACTATAATTATATTAAAGGAAATTTACACCTGGTAGGAAATTCAGAGCATCAACCTGTCCAACTCTTTAATTTATAAATAAGGAACTGAGGCTCAGAAAGTTTAAGTTACTATAAAAGTGTACACAATAAATAGAAGCAGAGCCTAGAATTCTGACCAAAGGTGTACTGTGATTATCCACCTTCTTCCCCTAAGACAGAAAATATAACTCCCTTTCCTCCCCAACTAGGAGATCAGGGCTCGTAGGAGGCCGGGAGGCTTGGTGTTAAGAATTCGTTGCCACTCTGCACCCACAAGCTGTGTGACACCATGTCAGTCACTGAGCTTTCTGAGTCTCAGGTTTCTCTTTTGTGAGATGGGAATAACATGGTGCTACCTATCTCACAGAGCCTCTACGGAAACATAGTCCAGTAATGGGTATGAAGGCATTTGGAAAGGGAAAATGTACTATTGGTTGTATGACACAATTATTATCAGTGATTCAACAAAGCAGAAGTTTATTTCTCTCTCATGAATTGGATCCTTCTTCTGTGTTACTGCTCCACCATCCCTAAGTGTTTTCCTTTTCCTCATGGTCCAAGCTGGGTCATCTCCATGCTATCAAAAAAAATAAAAAGACAACTGACAGAATGGGAGAACATACTTACAAATCATAAACCTGATCAGGGGCTTATATCTAGAATATGTAAAGAATACGTACAACCCAAAAATGAGATAAGAAACTCAATTAAAAATAAGCAAGGTATTTGAACAGACATTATATCCAAAGAGGATATGCAAAAAGCCAATAAAAGGGTGCTCAACAATATTAGTCATCAGGAAAGGCAAATCAAAACCACAATGAGCTCCCGCTTCACCCTCATTAGATGGCTAAAAACCACAAGATGGACAATCATGACTGACAGGGATGTGGAGATAAGAACCCTCATTCATTGCTGGTAGGAATGTAAAATGGTGCAGCCCTTTCAGAAAACAGTTTGGCATCACCTCCAAAAGTTATCCATAAAGTAACCACATGTCCCAGAACCTCCACTCCTAAGCATATATGCAGGAGAACGGAAAACATGTATGTCCACACAAAAAGCCTGTACACAAATTTTCATAACACTATTATTCACAGTAGCCAAAAGTAGGAAACAATCAAAATGTCCATCAACTGATGAATAGATAAAATGCATATATCCATACAATGGACTATTATCCATCTATAAAAAGAAATTAAGTGCTGATACATGCTACAGCAGGAATGTACCTGAAAACATTATGCAGAGTGAAAAAATCTAGACACAAAAAAAAACACATATTATTTTTTAAGCTTTATTTTTATTTTTATTCATTTATTTTAGAGAGAGAGAGAGAGAATATGTGCACAAGCCAAGGAAGGGGGGAATGCAGAGCAGGGGGAGGGAGAGAGAATCTTCAGCAGACTCCAGGATGAGCAGGGAGCCCAACTCAGGGCCCAATCCCATGACCCTGAGACAATGACCCAAGCCAAAATCCAAGAGTCAGACAGCCAACCAACTGAACCACCAGGCACCCCACAAAAAACACATATTATTTAATTTCATTTATGTGAAATATCCATTAGAGAAATCCATAGGAAAAGAGTAGATTAGTGACAGCTGGGAGTGGGGTGCTATTTGGGGGGCATGGGGAGTGACTGCTTAATAAATATAGGGTTTATTTTGAGCATGATGAAAATGTTCTGAAATGAGTGGTGATGGTCACACAACAGCATGAATGTGTAAAAATCACTAATTCTATCTTTAAAAGAGTAAATTGTATGATATGTGAATTGTATCTCAGTACAGTTGCTATTAAGGTAAGACTGAGCAATACACGTATTACACATTTCTGTGTAAGACTAAGCATATACACTATATTCATAAGAAAGGAATGATAAATCTAAAATACAGAAAAATGGTTGGGGGAAAATCTGAGGATGGAATAGGAGAAGAAAACATATGTTGCTGTCAGTTATTGGCTCTATTCAAGTTTTTGGGTTGATGTGGGTTCACAAGTCTTCATTATATTTTTTAAATAACAAATAAAAGAAGGTTGTGAAAGGACTAATGATAATGTGTTAGAGACCAAGAATTATAATTCATCTGATTTTTATGCATCTGATGTCAATGGAAAAAATATATATATTAATTACATTTACAAACTGCAGCAACAACAAAATGTAATTTTAAAACGTTATTTGGGCTTTGCTCCTTACTCAGATGGCATGAACCCACTACAGCCTATCCCATCCCCAGGTTACAATGAAAAACTCTGAACAAAATGCTGCCAGATAGCATTTCCCTAATGACCATCTTGTTGTACTGTAGTGATGTAGGAGAATGTCCTTGTTCATAAAAACCATACGCTAAAGTTTTCATAGATAATGGGACATCATATTGACAACCTACTCTCAAATGGTTTGGGAAAACTTTATTTGTATTATACAAGTAAGTTATTTGTATACTCTTGTAACTTTTCTGTAACTTTGAATTTGCTTCAAAGCCAAAGATTTTCATCAAAAAGAGTGAAAAAGTAAGTTATAAGCCAAACAAATGTATTTGCATGACACAGAAATAATAGAGGGTTAGTACTCAGAATAGATAAATAATTCCTATCAATCAATAAAAAAGAGATGCACTAAAATAGAAAATGAAAGAGCCATAAAGAAAAAACAGAAGAAAAAATATAAATGAACATAAGACAAAATGCTCACCATTCTTAGAATGGATAAAGAAGATGTGGTACACACACACACACACACACACACATAAATATTACACAGCAATAAAAAAGGATGAGATCTTGCCATTTGCAACAACATGGATGGACCTAGAGGGTGTTATGCTAAGCAAAATAAGTCAGACCAAGAAAGACAAATACCATATGATTTCACTCATCTGTGGAATCTAAAACAAAAACAAATGCATAGACAACAAAAAGCAGAATCAGACCTATAAATACAGAGAACAAACTGGTGGTGGCCAGAAGGGAGGTGGGTAGGCGGATGGGAAAAATGGGTGAGGGAGAGTAGGAGATACAGGCTTCCAGTTATGGAATGAGTAAGTCACAGGGATGAAAAGCACAGCATAGGGAATACAGTCGGTGACATTGTAATAGTGATGTATGGTGACAGATGGGAGCTACATTTGTAGTAAGCAGAGCATCACATATAGGGATGTTGAATCACTATGTTGTACACCTGAAACTAATATAACATTGTGTGTCAACTATACTCAAATAAAAGCAGGTTTTTGAAGATTTTACTTATTTATTTGAGAGAGAGAGAGCAGAGCAAGAGAGAGAGCACCCAAGCAGGGTGGGGAGCACCCAAGCAGGGTGGGGAGAAGCAGACTCCCCACTGAGCCAGGAGCCAGACACAGGGCTGGATCCCAGGACTCTGGGATCATGACCTGAGCTGAAGGCAGACCTTAACTGACTGAACCACCCAGGCACCCCAAAAATACTTTTTAAAGTGCATGTATAGAACTTAGCCTAGTGCCTGAAAAAAAAAATTTCTCAACATCTTTAGTAATCAGGGAAATGCACGTTTAAACTACAATGCAACAACATTTCACATCCACCAGATTGGCAAAAATTTAAAATCTGGACGATGCTGGGGGAGGTGGCAGGAGGAGCATTCATGCATTGCTGGTAAAAGTGTAAATGTTATAACCATTTTGCAAAGCACTTGGGTATCACCAAATATTAGACCAAGTAATTCCACAATAAGATATACCTTACTGAACAGCATGTCCTATGGAAATAGAATGCAAGCCATATATGTAATTTTAAGTTTTCTAATAGCTCATTTAAAAAAGTAAGAAGAATTACTTGAAATTAATTTAATAATATTTTAACTTAAGCCAATGTGTCCAAAATTTTATTGTTTCAGTATTTAATAAATATAAAAACATTAACAATGACATATTTTAGGTTTCTTTTTCATACTAAGTCTTCAAAATTCAGTCAATATTCTAGACTTGCTGCATTTGGATTGGCTATATCTTGGGCTCTCAATAGCCACATAGGGCTAATGGCTACCGTACTGGATAGCATAGTTCCAGAAACTTGACATGTGCAACAGGAGGCTTGCACAACCAACTCTATAACAGCATTGTTCAATGTAGCAAAATCTGTGACAACCCAAATGTCCATCAATAATGGAATTGATAAATAAATGTTTATGTGTCACATAAATACAAAATGGAATATCAGACACCAGTGAAAATAAATACATGACAGCTTAGGCATCAACCTGTTTGTTCCTCAAATACAATATTGAGGGGTGCCTGGGTGGCTCGGTCAGTTGAGCATCTGCCTTCAGCTCAGGTCATGATCTTGGGGTCCTGGGATCAAACCCCGCATTGGGCTCCCTACTCTGTGGGGAGCCTGCTTCTCCCTCTCTGCTGCTCCCCGTGCTTGTGCTCTCTCCCTCTCTCGATCTTAATGAAATGAATCTAAATGAAATCTTAAAAAAAAAAAACCTTGAGTAAAAGGAACAATTTACTAATTAACATATACAAAATGACTTCATTGACATAAAGTTCATAAGCAGTCTCAACTAAATGCAATATCATCTAAGAATACATGCATAGTTGGTAAACGTGAAAAGTTAAGCAAAATTGTGGTTAAGATGAAAATGCAGTCCAGGTTCCCCCTGGTGGTGATGGAGGAAAAGCACCTTGGGGATATCTCAGGGTAGCAGTGATGTTCTAGTTCTTAACCTGAGAGATGGACATATGGGTGTTTGTGGTAGTGTTCTTTAAACTGTACATAAACATTTTATATATAAGTTATATTTAAATATGAACAATGGGCATAAAAGTGTATATAGTGTGCCTCTGATTGTGGGGGAAGTAGTAAAGCACGAGAATATTACATGCATATTTATTCATTTGTAGAACATATCTCTGAAAAAATTCAAAAGATTGGTGAAATTAGTTGCCCCTAGAGAGAGGAGCCGACTGGATAGAGGACAGAAATGGGAAGGAAAATTTCATGGCATACCCTTTTGTATCTTTCGAATTGTGAAACTCATGAATATATTACCTAATCAATTAATCAATCTCTGTAATTCAATCGCTTGGACCCCATCTCTGGAAATTCCGATTTCTAGGTCAGGGTTGAAGGCCTAGGACCTGCAGGAGTCAGACATTGTGATACTGTAGGTCACAGGATTACACTTTATGAACAACCACTGAAGGCTTATTTATTCACAAATTCTCGTGTTTATTATATGTTGGTCATTGTTCACCCACCATAAAAGTTAAAATTAACATGGGCACAGTAGCCTATAAGAACTTTTGGAAATTCTCTTCTGATTGCTTCTATTTTCTCACAGAAAATAAAAGGAGTCATCAACTCAGACTGTTCTGAGGACTGAGAAATAACATATAACATGGATGAACCTTGAAAACACTATTGCTAAGTGAAAGAAGACAGTCACAAAAGACCACATAGTGTACCATTCCATTTATATGGAATGTTTAGAATAAGCATATAGAGATAGAAAGTAGGTCAATGGTTGCCAGGGGCTGAGAGTAGTGAGGTAATGGGGAGTCACTGCCAATGTTTACTGAGTTTCTTTTGGGTAGTTGGAAACATTCTGGAATTAGGTGGTAGTGGTTACACAACTCTGTCGTGTATGCTAGAAAACTGCTAAATTGTACACTTTAACTGGATGATTTTTTATGGTATTGGAAATATATCTCAATAAAGCTGTTTTGAAAGAAAGAACATAAAATTCCCAGTACAAGTTGGAACCTAATACCCACTGTTATTATTTTTGACAGTAGCAGCTGTGGGATCTCTAAGATATCAATATTATCATGTTGTGTAGAAATTATTTTTCACGTTCACCCCCTGTAACAGACTGTTTTCCAAAGACAGACATACCATTGTATATCCCGTCTCAAGGGCTCTTCTTATTTTGTGACATTGACACTCCTGCACTGAGAGGTCAGGTCTATGCTTTCTCCCTTCAAAGCTGAATGGACAACCTGTAACTTTCTCAACCAACAGAATGTAGCAGAAGGGACGCCATGTGGCTTCCAAGGCTAGTGCATGCATGGCAATATAGCTTCCTCTCAGCTCATCTCTTGGCTTGGCCTTGGAACCCAGCCACCACGTTGTGAGGAAGTTCAGGCCACTCAGAGAGACTACATGTGGCTATTTCAGTGGCAGCCCCAGCTAGACCCTCAGCCTAGAGCCAACAGCCAGCATCAACCACCAGACTCTCGAATGGACAAGACTTCAAATGTCTCAGCTGTTTTCAGGGAGAATGGAGATTAAAAGAAGGGCAAGCGTGTTTTTTCACAGTGCCCACATGATGAGCTGGCTCATTGGTGCCCAGGGTGTTCAGACCAGGACTCGTTCTCCTCCACACGCCTTGAAGACGTGGTGATACTTGAAGTTGTGCTTGTTTACAATCTCACACACTGGAGCAAAATATTTATAGTGCCTGGTTCTTACTGCCTTCCCAAAGAGATTTTACTTGATCTTAAGAATTCTCCTTTTTAATTCCCCACGAGAAATATATTACTGGAAGTATAAAATGTCTATTATGCCTGTTCTAGAAAAATAGATTCAGGTCACATAGGGAAGTTGAACATGAGAGAAATTGAGTCGTCTTGATCTGGCATTACCTCCATATCTATTTGATAAAGAAACACATGAGTCCATGTTACCAGAAGACCAACAGTGCAAGAGCACGTGGCTCCAGGGGTCCCAAACAGACTAGGTTTAGCCACTCACCACTGACAAAGTCCAAAGGCAGAGAGACTTGTGGTGGTGAAACAAGAGAGGAATTTATTCCAGTGAGGCCAATACTGGGAACACAGAGACTAGTGTCCCGAAGCCTGTCTCCAGAGTACTGAAAATACGTACAGGTTTATATATGGAAAAATGTGGGACAAAGGTCAGTGGGTATGTTCAGGTAGGCAATAAAGGTCAGGTCCATCATTCTCTTGCGGTCAGTCACTCAGAGTCTTGCTGACATTAGCACAGTCGTAATTGCTTGAGGGGGTAGTTTTGGTTCCAATCACAGGATGATTTGCCCACCGGGTCTTTTGCCTGAGTTAAGAGAGAAGCTGGAAAGAAAAACTTAATCAGAAAGGGCAGACTGAGGTCAAATGGAGGCAATTAAGGCAACAACTGGGTCCTGTTTCAGCTAAGACAGCATGGGAAAGAGATTGGAGAAGGTTGCAGGAGACACTGACAGAACAGAAGGTGAGGTGGACTGGCAATGGCTGGATAGGCTGACTCAGCAAGTCAAAAAGTGCCTTGGCCCCATCTGCCAGCTAAGCCAGAAGCGTTGCACACGTCACTGAGGAATCTGGATTTTGAATAGTCCTGAAAAACAAGAAAAGGCTTTAGGGTGCTCCAGATAGCCATACAAAACTGCTCATCAACATTCTGTTTATTCCAGGTGATCTGCAGAATTTGAAAGGCAATAATTCTCAACTTTGGCTACACATCAGAATCACCTGGAAATGGGACCTGGGATTTTAATAACACCCATACTCAGGGCACACTGCAAACCAATTACATCAGAATCTCAGGGTGGGATGCCAGCAGTTTGAAATCTTTCTAGGTGGTCCATTGCGCAACCAGAGTGGAGAACTCTGGTGTAAGGGGAGACAATCTTAATGTGAAGAAGGAACAATGATGGTTGGAGTCTCAAGGGCTCCTTCAGCCCAGTCCCCTTCTGCTTCTCCCTCTGCTCCTCCCCCCACTTGTGCTCTCTCTCTCTCTCTGACAAATAAATAAATAAAATCTTAAAAAAAAAAAAAAAGACTCAATAGTTAAAACAAGTTAGTACTGCCCCATGTGTAGATAGACAACTAATGGGAAATGATAACAGTCCAAAAACAGACCAAAAATATGGGAATTTAGATTGTGATAATGTGAAATTTCAAATCAATGGAAAAACTACAGACTATTTTATAAGTGGTGTTGGGACAACCAGGTAGCAATCTAAGAAAAATTAAGTTAGATGAATATCTTACACTGTAACTGGGATAAACTCTAAGTAAATCAAAATTTTAAATGTAAGAAATGAACCAAAAAAATAATTTTCTACACAGTGAAAAAATTTTTTTAACATAAGAAACAAATAAAAATCAAGATAAAATAGTCAAATTTCATATTATGGAGGGCTAACCTACGGAATGTATAAAAAGCTTCTACAAATTATGTAGATAAGAAAAATGGACAAAAAGTATAAACAGTTTCCAGAAAATAAATAGAAATGGATTTTAGATATGAAAAGATGCTCAGCCTCATTTACAATAAAAAAAATTAAAAATAAATTGGAATACTACTTTCCACTAATATCGAATTGGTGAAAAAATTAGAAAATTGTCTGTGGGAAAATAAATATTCTCATATATTGCTGGTAAGAATGAAATTAGCACAATCATTATAGAGAAAATGTATTAATATTTTTCAAAATTATAAAATCATGAGCTGTACAATGAAGAGTATCCAGCAATAAAAGGTAATGAAGTACTGATGCATGCTATAATATGGATGAAACTTGAAGACATTATGCTAAATGAAATTATGCTAAGTCTTAAAGACCACATTGTATGATTCCAATTATGTGAAATGTTCACAACAGGCAAACCTGTAGAGACAGAAGGTAGATTACTGGTTGGCTATGGTTGGGGGATAAGAAGAAAATGAGGCACTGCTAATAGGTACAGGGTTTCTTTTGGGGTGATGTAAATGAATTTAAACAATGGTGCTGGTTGCACAACTTTGGGAACATAGTGAGAGAACGAATGTAAAAATGGACAATGGCCTGACTGTATATGAAAATAGAATTCTGACCTGCCATTTGCAGCAATCAGCCCAGGAAACCAACCCATTATCTGTAGTAACCAACCCAGGAAGCCAGCCTGCTGTCTCTAAGTCAGTCTTGCAAGAAGTCAGGCCTTTATATCTCTCTAACAACTGGTTCAGTAAACCAGAAAAGAATACCTGTAACAACTGGCCAGAAAGAGCCAGGATTTGATTAATAACTGTCACTTTCTCTAATTTTTGTCCCTGTTTCCAGCTGAGGACCAACAAGAAAAGGCAAATGTGCATTCCTAACCAATCACATTGAATGCCTCACTTCTACTTAGCCTGCCTCCAGATCCCCCATACCAACAGCCTCCAATCAGGACACATTTAGAGCCTTCCCTTTTTTACACAATAAATCTTTCCCACTCCTCTGCCTGCCTTTGAGTCTGCCAAAATGCAAATGATGGTGGCTGATTCCTTTGCTATAGAAAGTTCTGAATAAGCCTTTGCTTATTCTCATTTGGTTGGTCTTTCCACACTAAAAATGATTGGGTTATATACTATAAATGGATGAATTCCATAGTATTTGAGTTCTATCCCCATAAGGCTGTTAAAAAATAAGCTTTTTGATTGAAAAATTCCATTCTGAAAATGTATCCTATTTGCACACATGCAAAATGACATGTAGTGGTTATTCATGGAAGCATCATTTGCAACAGCAGAAGAGGACAAACAATGAAAATCTTATATAATATACAGTGAGGGGTGAGTGTGTGTGTATGTGTGTGTGTGTGTGTGTGTGTGTAAAATGAGGTACGGAAAAGACTTTCCATATGTTTTTAACTTCTTATTTCAGTTTTGAGCTATGTGACTATGTATGCCAACCTTAAAAATAAAATAGCCAATATTCAAAACAATATGGTATTGGCACAAAATAAATACATAGATCAATGGAACAGAATAGAGAGCCCAGAAATAAACCCACACAGATACAGCCAATTAATCTACAACAAAGGAGGTAAGAATATACTATGAGGAAAACACACTCTCTTCAACAAATGGTGTTGGGAAAACTGGACAGCTACATGCAAAAGAATGAAACTGGACCATTTTCTTACAGCATACACAAAAATAAACTCAAAATGGATTAAAGACCTAAATCTGAGAGGTAAAACCATAAAACTCCTAGAAGAAAATATGGGCAGGAATTCCTTTGACTCAGCTACAGGAACATTTTTTCTAGCTATGTCTCCTCAGGCAAGGGAAACAAGAGAAAAATTAAACTATTGGGACTACACCCAAATAAAAAGTTTTTGCACAATGAAGGAGATCATCTGCAAAATGACAAGGCAACCTACTGAATGAGAGAAAATATTTGCAAATGATATAACCAATAAGGTGTTAATATCCAAAATATATAAAGAACTTCTACAACTCAACACCAAAAAAAAAATCCAATTAAAAAATATGCCGTTACCTGAATAGACATTTTTTCTAAAGTTATGCAAAGGGCCACTGGACACAAGAAAAGATGCTCAGCATCACTAGTCATCAGAGAAATATAAATCAAAACCACAACGAGATATCACCTCACACCTGTCAGAATGGCTACAATCAAAAACACAAGAAATAACAAATGTTGGCAGGGATGTAGAGAAAAAAAATAAACCTTCCTGCACTATCGGTGGGAATGCAAATTGATACTATCACTGTGAAAAACAGCATGGAGTTTCCTCAAAAAATTAAAAATAGAAATACCATATGATCCAGTAATTCCACTTCGAGGTATTTACCCAAAGAAAACAAAAAATGAATTAAAAAAGATGCATGCACACCTCTGTTTATTGCAGCAATATTTACAATACCCAAGATATAGAAGCAATCCATAGATGAATGGATAAAGATGCGGTGTATATACACAATGGAATACTACGCAGCCATAAAAAAAGAATGGAATCTTGCCATCTACAACACGGATGGACCTAGAGAGTATTATGCTAAGTAAAACAAGTCAGACAGAGACAGACAAATGCCATATGATTTCACTCATGGAATTTAAGAAACAAAACAAACAAACAAAGGAGAGGAGCGATAAATAAGCAAACATAAAATATTCTTTAATACAGAAAACAAACTGGTGGTTGCCAGAGGAGAGATGGGAGAGGGGATGGGTGAAATAGATAAAAGTGATTAAGAGTACACTTATCTTGATGAGCACCGAGTAATGTATAGAATTGTTGAATCATTACGGTATGCACCTGAAACTACTATAGCATGGTATATTAAACAATAATAAATAATTTTTTTAATGAAAGTGACTTTCATAAAGAAGAATTTCCAGGGAGTTCTTTGTCCATAACAATAATGTTTAGATTACACTTGCTTTATTAAAGGGTAGGTGATTTTTGTTAGCCAAACTCAAAATGCTTAGAACATCACATGATGATTTTTGAAAGGAAGTTGTTTCTTTGGATATTAGAGAGCTCTAATGCACACATTATTTTAGAGGTCGTGATATTCACTAATCCAAAAACAGCTCTTTTATATGTAAGTAGAAATTTCTGACCCTAAACGTGTTTTTCCTTTTGTTCACAAAAAATTTCAAACCTAATATCGTTTAAAAATATATTTAAATATATAAGGAAAAACCCTTTAAAATCTGGCCGCCAAATGTTTTTTTACCTTAAAGAATAGTGTGAGGGGGGGAAAGTGAAAGCTAGCAAAATGACAACACTGTCCTCAATTACACGTTAAAAAACCCAAAAAACAAAAAATTCAGTTCCAATGCCTGATTGCAACTGTGATGTTGACAACCCAACATTTGTGTCTGAGGTTTTACATGTTTAAATATATAAATAAATCATAAAATAGCCAGTTATTCTACCAACAAAATGAATTTATTTGGCAGTAGCAGGAAAATTGGGATTTGGGACAAGCACACTGGTGAACCATTCGCAAGTCTGAAGAGACAAAGGCAAGGTCAACTTGTATTAGGTTTGAGGAGGAAAATGGGGACGGTTGTTTTAAACAAAAGTTCACTGGAGAACAGAAGTTGAGATTGTGATGGTTTCTCATTGGCCACAAGTGGCAGTCTGTGTGTTGTTGCCTTCCCTGGGACAGGAGGGATCTTCCTTCTTAAAATCAGGAGATGAAATTCCTATGTGAAAAATGTTTTCCCTTGTCAAGGTAACTCTTCTTTCTAGTGGCTCCTCAGGCTGCAAGGAGCCGTACATGCAAGAGCTCCCCCTTCAGGACTTTCCGGCTCCACTTTAAATGAGGTTTCTTTTATTTTCACAATTAACTCTTCTCATAAAAATGAGGAAAGGAGAAATAACAAGATTAACATACTTTTAAAGCTAAAGAGGTATTGTGGGCTAATAGAAAATACATATATTTGTCTCTGCCCCCAGGTCCTGACAGACTCCTAAAACCCTTGTAATTTCCTAGGTGATAAGAACATTGGAGCATCTTTTGTTCTAATGAGGTGACTCTGGGTGAGCAGGATGGCCTTTGAATGGGGGCTGGTCACCAGAAAGAGCTTGGAAGTTTCAGCTCCACCTCCTCCACACCCTCCCGAGAGGGGAGAGGCCCCAGAAGTGTAGTTAATGGTTGATCACGCCTGCAACCTCTTCGACCTCAGCCACGGCAACTTCTTGCTAGACACGTCTCCAAAGGCAAGGGAGACAAAGGCAAAAATGAACTATTGGGACTTCATCAAGATAAAAAGCTTTTGTACAACAAAGGAAACAGTCAACAAAACCAAAAGACAACCGACAGAATGAGAGAAGATATTTGCAAATGACATATCAGATAAAGGGCTAGTATCCAAAATCTGTAAAGAACTTATCAAACTCAACACCCAAAGAACAAATAATCCAATCAAGAAATGGAAAGATAGGGGCACCTGGGTGGCACAGCGTTTAAAGCCTCTGCCTTCGGCTCAGGGCGTGATCCCGGCGTTAT
This sequence comes from Ailuropoda melanoleuca, assembly GCF_002007445.2. Lineage (NCBI taxonomy): Eukaryota > Metazoa > Chordata > Mammalia > Carnivora > Ursidae > Ailuropoda > Ailuropoda melanoleuca. The sequence continues at coordinate 67,408,556 of NC_048221.1, read as the reverse complement.
GGGATCGAGCCCCACATCAGGCTCCTCCGGTATGAGCCTGCTTCTTCCTCTCCCACTCCCCCTGCCTGTGTTCCCTCTCTCGCTGGCTGTCTCTATCTCTGTCGAATAAATAAATAAAATTAAAAAAAAAAAAAAGAAAGAAATGGAAAGATAGACGTTTCTCCAAAGAAGACTTACAAATGGCCAATAGACACAGGAAGACATGCTTAACATCACTCGGCATCAGGAAAACACAAATCAAAACCACACTGAAACCTCACACCAGTCAGAATGGAGACAGGGAAAAACAAATGCTGGTGAGGATGTGGAGAAAGGGGAACCTCTTACGCTGCTGGTGGGAATGCAAAGTGGTGCAGCCACTCTGGAAAACAGTATGGAGGTTCTTCAAAAAGTTGAAAATAGAGCTACCCTATGACCCAGCAATTGCACTACTGGATATTTACCCCAAAAATACATATGTAGTGATCTGAAGGGGCCCCTGTACCCCAATGTTTATAACAGCTATGTCCACAATAGCCAAACTATGGAAAGAGCCCAGACAGCCATGGACAGATGAATGGATAAAGAAGATGTGGTGTGTATATATACAATGGAATATTATGCAGCCATCAGAAGATGAAATCTTGCCATTTGCAATGATGCAGATGGAACTAGAGGGTATTATGCTAAGTGAAACAAGTCAGACAGAGACAGACAAATATATGATCTCACTGATACGTGGAATTTTAGAAACAAAACAGAGGGGAAGGGAGGAATAAAACAAAAAACAAAAAAACAAGATAAACACCAGAGAGGAAGACAAACTATAAGAGACTCTTAATCATAGGAAATAAACTGAGGGTTGCTGGAGGGGAGGGGGGTAGAGGGGTGGGGTAACTGGGTGATGGGCATTAAGGAAGGCACGTGATGTAATGAGCGCTGGGTATTATATAAGACTGATGAATCACAGACCTGCACCTGTGAAACCAGTAACATTATATGTTAATTAATTGAATTAAAATAAAAATTTTTTAAAAGAAAAAAAATTATTGATCATGCCTGCATGAGGAAGCTGCCATAAAATCCCAATAGAACAGGGTGCAGAGAGCTTCCAGATGCGTGAACACTTCCACACCGTAGGGTGAGGCACACCACTTCCACAGGGACAGAAACTCCCGTGCTTGGGACCAACTCCCTCCCCCCGCCAGGCCTCACCCTATTTAGGCAGCTGTTCATCTGGCTCTTCACATTTCCCTGAGTTCTGTGAACTGCTCTAGCAAATTAATGGAACCCAAGGAAAGGGTTGTTGGAATCTCTGATCTACAGCTGGTTGGTCAGAAGCACAACCTGGACTTTTGATTGGTATCATGTTTGCGGGTGCTGTCAGGGGTAGCGGTGCAGTCTGTGGGACTGACCTGCGGGATCTGATGGGCAAAGAGTGCCAGAATTGAGTTAAATTGTAGGACACTCAGCTGGTATCAGAGAGAATTGCTTGGTATGGGGAAAACCACCAGACAGTTGGTGACTGGATGTATGGCACATCTGGATAGCTTGTTTGTGCAAGCGTACCCGTATGCCCTTGTTAATCTTGATCTCGAAAATGTAGAGATCCTGTCCTCCCTGTATAATCCCATCAAACAGAATAGGCAGCAGAATGTGTTGCTTAGTGTTCAAGGTCAGGGGCTCTGGGGTGGACAGCCCCGAGCATCTCCCTAGCTTCCAGTCTGGTGGGGAGCAACTGCACACCTGAAGCAACGTGTTATGTGTGAGTAGTCATAGTGACTCCCAGAGGGGAAACACAGTAGGGAAGAGCTCGGGTCTCCCCTAGTAGGAGGGGAAAAGAAAGAGTTCTTCCCTTACAGGTGTCCATCAGGAAAGCTATAAAAAAAGAGAGGATGTAAGTGTTTGCTTCCAGGAGGTGTGACTGGGAAAGAGGTGGGGCAGAGCAGGAGGGCCCTGCTTTTTATTATAAACTTTCTCTCTCTTTTTTAAAACCACATATATTTGATTTTTTAAGAAAGAGTGGGGGCTACAAAAAATATGACAGAGACGCTGGTGCATCTCCCTCCAGAGTCAATGGCTCCCCCTCCAGGGTCAAGTTCAAACCCTCCAGGTGGGGTGGGACTGTTTTTAACTGTTATGTGTTCAGATGAGGCCTATACTGGAGGCAGCCGGGCTGATTGGAGAGTAAAATAGGAGGGAACTATTGGAGTTTTGATCTTGCTTCCAGACCATTCTGCATTACCTTGGAAAAAACAGGGCCTGCTAACACATGCAGACTGGTTCAGGTGTCCCCAGGTGTCAAATTAAACCAGCACAGAATCCTGGGCTTTGGAGGAAGAGAAGCAGGTGGGGACCAACTAACCTTCCCTACCCTCTTCCTCCAGGAACAAATGATTGGCTGGTACCCAGAACTCTCTCCCCGGGGGCTGTTCCCGCCCCACCCCTTTCCCAGCCTCAGCACCCACTGGGGCCAACTCTGCTGGGTCTGTGCCCCTGAGGCTGCCTGCAGAGAATGCTCCAGAGCAAATGGAGTCACAAGCTAGGATTACTAGACTTTTGAGGAAGTATTTCAAAAGGAAAAGAACATATAGATTCCATCAAAAGCAAAAGTATTAGCAGAGATCAACAAATAATTTTAAATTAGGCTCCATTTTTTAAAAAGATTTTTTATTTTAGGAGAGAGAGAGCGCACGCTAGAGCACAAGCAGAGTGAGCGGCAGAGGGAGAAGCAGGCTCCCCGCCGAGCAGGGAGTCCGATGCGAGGCTCCATCAAGGGACTCCGGGATCATGACCTGAGCCAAAGGCAAACGTTTAATTGACTGAGCCACCCACGGCCCCCCTTGGCCCATTTTGTAATTGGGCTGTTTGTTTTTTATTCTTGTCGATTTTAGGAGTCACCGTAATGGGTATGAGGTGGTGACTCATTTTGATTTTGCGTTTCATTTTCCTGATGACTAGTGAAGATGAACATCTTTTCATATGCTTAGTGCGGTTGTTTGCTTTGTTGTCGTTGCATTTTGGGAGTTCTCTAAATATTCTGGATATAAATTCCTTATCACATATGTGATTTGCAAATATTTTCTTCCACGCCACGGATTGCCTTTCTACTCTGGGACAGTGTCTTTTGATGCACAATTTTTAAAGTTTTGATGAAGTCCAATTTATCTATTTTTTGTTGTTGTTGTTGCCTATGCTTTTTGTTGGCTGGCTTTTGGCAAGAAGTCATGGCCAAATCCAATTATCATAAAGATTTCTCCCTATCTTCTGAGAAATTTATAGTTTTATCTCTAATGTTTAGGTTTGGGATCCATTTTTTTTTATATAATGATTTTTTTATTATATTATGTTAATCACCATACAGTACATCCCCGGATTCCGATGTAAAGTTCGATGCTTCATTAGTTGCGTATAACACCCAGTGCACCATGCAATACGTGCCCTCCTTACTACCCATCACAGTCTATCCCATTCCCCCACCCCCTCCCCTCTGAAGTCTTCAGTTTGTTTCTCATAGTCCATAGTCTCTCATGTTTCATTCCCCCTTCTGATTACCCCCCTTTTCTTTATCCCTTTCTTCCCCTACTGATCATCCTAGTTCTTATGTTCCATAGATGAGAGAAATCATATGATAATTGTCTTTCTCTGCTTGACTTATTTCACTTAGCATTATCTCCTCCAGTGCCGTCCATGTTGCAGCAATGGGATCCATTTTTAGTTAATTTTTATATATGCTTTAAGGTAAGGGTCCAGCTTCTTTACTTTTTTTTTTTTTTTTAATGCATATGGTCAGTTTTCCCAGCAACATTTGTAGAAAAGACTATCCTTACTCCCATTGAATGGTCTTGGCACCCTTGTCAAAAATCATTTGACCATATATGCAAGAGATTATTTTTAAGCTTTTTATTCTATTCCATTGGTGTTATAAGTCTATATTTGTGCCAGTAGCACACATTTAATTTACTGTAGCTCTGCAGTAAGTTTTGAAATCCGGAGGTGGGAGACCTTCAGCTTTGTTCTTTTTCAATATTATTTTGACTATCCAGGGTCCCTTGAGATTCCATTTGACTGTAAAATGTGTTTTTCATTTTTGAAAAAACAAAAATAAAAACAAAACAAAACAGTTTTGGCATTTTGATTAAGGTTTGCATTGAATCTGTAGATCATTTTGGGCAATATTGGTATTCTAACAGTATTAAGTTTGCTAATCTCTGAACACAGGTTGTCACTTCATTTATTTGTGCTTTCTTTCATTTCAACAACATTTTGTAGTTTTCAGTGTACAGCTCTTTTTCCTACTTGGTTAAGTTTTTTAGTATTTTATTCTTTTTTTTTTTAAGATTTTATTTATTATTTATTTGACAGAGAGAGACAGACAGCGAGAGAGGGAACACAAGCAGGGGGAGTGGGAGAGGAAGAAGCAGGCTCCTTGGAGGAGCCTGTTGTGGGGCTCGATCCCAGGACTCTGGGATCACGCCCTGAGCCGAAGGCAGACGCTTAACAACTGCGCCACCCAGGCGCCCCAGTATTTTATTCTTTTTGATGCTATTATAAATGGAATTGTTTTCTTGATTTCCTCGTTTGGATTGTTCATTGTTGGTGCATAGAGATAAAACTGATTTTTAGGTATTGATTTTGTACCCTGCAACTTTACTGAATTCATTTATTAGTCCCAACAGGTTTTGTGCACATGCATGCGTGTGTGTGTGTGTGTGTGTGTGTGTGTGTGTGTGTGTATGTAATCTTCAGGGTTTTCCATGTATAAGATCTTATCATCTGCAAAGAGAGATAATTTTACTTCTTCCTTTACAATTTGAATGTCTTTCCTTTCTTTTTCTTGTCTGATTGCTGCAAGTAGGGCTTACTGCACTATGTTGAACATATGTGGCAAAAACAGGCACCCTTGTCTTATTGATAGCTGTGGGTTTTTCATAGATGGCCTTAATTATGTTGAGCTAATTTTCTTTTGTTCCTAGTTTGTTGAGTGTATTTATCATAAAAGGGTGTTGAATTTTGCCAAACTGTTTTTCTGTATCAATTAAGATCATGCGGCTTTTCCCCCATCGTGTATCTTTTTATAATGCTAAAAACTAAAATAAGAATGAAAATCTGTATGTAAAGGAAAGCAAGGGAATGATGAACACAGGATTCATGTTGATAGTTACCCTGTGTGGAGAGCTGCAAGGGGATAAAATGGGAGAGGAAAAGGAACAATATATTTAAATGTATTTTATCTGTTGTTGGAATCCTAGGTTTCATTTGGGTGTCAGGGTTAGCCTGTGTGATTATTAAATTGCTAAAAACACCTAACTGTATAACTAACTATATCTAACTATAACAATAAAATAAGGCTATATTTGGACTATTTGATAAGAGAGTGCCATTAACCAGTATTTATGAATTAACATAATTCTGATTCCTGAGGTCTGGGGAAAATTATAATATAAAAGTGATAGATAATGGAAAAAGCATATTACTTAGCATTAAGGAGTTTACCAGAAGGACTATAAAGGAAAGAATTAAAGTGGTTACTTTGACTCAAAAATTCCACTCCCGGGGATGGCTGGGTAACTCAGTTAGTTAAGCATCCAATTCTTGATTTCAGCTCAGGTCATGATCTGAGGGTTGTGAGATCAAGCCCCGCATCAGGCTCCTTGTTGGGCTTGGAGCCTGCTTACAATTCTCTCCCTCTCCCCTTCTCTCTCTCCCTTCTCAAAAAAAAAAAAAAAAGTCCACTCCTAGGTATTTACTCAAGAAATGTGAAAAAGATATGTCCACAAAAAGTGGCATACAAGAATCTTCATGGCAGCTTTAGTCCATAATAGCCGCGAACTAGAAACAACCCAGGTGACCATCAGTAGGAGCGTGCATAAACAGAGTGTGATGGTTACACAGCAGAGTACTAGTCAACAAGGAAAAGGTAGGAATTACTAGCAAATGCAACAATGTAGATGAACTTCAGAAACATTTTGCTGAGTGACAGAAGCCTTGTACAGAAAGAATGCACTCTATTGACTCCACTTAGGTGAAGTTCTAGAGCAGGAAATGATGGTATGCAGACTGAGCAGTAGCTGTCTTCACAGGAGGAAATTGGGAAAGGTCATGAGAGGATTTTTTGGAGTGATGGCAGTGTTCTGTACCTGGATCAGGATTTAGGTTGTACAAGAGTATGTGTTTGCTATAAGTCATTAAATGGTGCACTTAAGATCTGTGTGTGTAAATCTTACCTCAGAAGAATCACAGCAAAAAAAGAATCATGGACAAACGTTGAACTCCTGTTAATCTTATACTGACTAATGCATCTGGGAGGAAGTATAAATAATGCCTCTAAATTAGTCTGAAATGGATAAAAAAAAAATAGATGGATTGATGGGTGGGTAGAAAATAGGTAGTTGACTAGATATGTAATAAAGCAAGTATAGTTATACGTTAAGGGGTAGAATCTAGGTAGTGGGAATATGGGTGCCCACTGTTGAAGTTTTCAGCCTTCTTATTGGTTTGAAAATTTCCACAATAAAATTCAGGCATGGAGAAGGATGTCAATGATCCAAACTTCCATTAGGAAATTTATTAAATAATGGTACATCCATTATGATATAAATATCATTTATTATATTATATTTATGATATAAATATCATTTATTAAAAGAAATTTAATCAATTTAATTTTTAAAAAAGATTTTATTGATTTATTTGACACAGAGAGACAGCCAGTGAGAGAGGGAACACAAGCAGAGGGAGTGGGAGAGGAAGAAGCAGGCTCCAGCGGAGCAGGGAGCCCTATTGGGGGCTTGATCCCAGGACCCTGAGCCGAAGGCAGACGCTTAACAACTGAGCCACCCAGGTGCCCCTAATCAATTTAATCTTAATTAAAAGAATTTTGTTGCCTTAAGGCTGTCTGAGGAGGGATGGGGTGGGGTTATTTCTGCTTTTTATTATTTGCACAGTTCTGTTTTTTCTATGTGCTTATATTACACTGATAAAAAGGGAGCAATACAGAAAATTTTCAAAATGAAAGATAATTGATTTTTTTGTTTGGGAAGCAATTATATTTCCCTAATATTTATCTAATTAGGTAATCTTCTTGATTCTGCCCTGATTACCCTTCCAAAATATAACTGCATTTTGTTTGGCAGTAGGGCAGACTAGCCATTATTTTGATAGTGGTGGTATTAGTTGCTGCAGAACATATTCCCACAAACTTAGTGGCTTAAAAAATGCATTTATTATCTCAGTTTCTGTGGAATCCAGGCACAGCTCAGCTAGACCTCTGCTTCTGCGTCTTTCATAAGGCTGCAATCAACCAGATCTAGAGTCTCATCTGAAAGGTAAATTATGGAAGGACCTGCTGCAAATCTCACTCATATGGTTGTTGGTAAGTTTCAGTTCCTTTGGGTTGTTGAGACAAGGTCCTCAGTACCTTGCTGACTGTTAGCCAGAGGTCACCCTCCGTTCTTTGCCACATAGGCTTCCCTAGCATGGCAACTTGCTTCATCAAAGCCAACTAAAGAGGGACTTGACTAACAAGATGGAAGTTACAATCTTCTGTAATGTAACCACAGAAGTAACATCCCATCATCTTTGCCATATTCTCTTTGTTAGAAGCAAGACCCAGTTACCACCCAGAGTGAAGGGAAGGGAATTCCACAAGAGCATGAACACCAGGAGGAAGGGACCATAGAATGCACCTTAGAGTCTGTCTGCCACCGTGATCTACTAGGATCTACCAAGGCATAAATCCACAGCATGAGAAATCTACAAACTTTGCTCGAAGTGTGTATACAGAAAGCACAGAAATTCTGGTTGACAACTCCTAGTCCTTGGAAACATTCCTAGACTCTGATAGATAAAAGCAGCAAAACTGTGAAAGCTGGAAAACACTTGGACAAGCAGACACTGATAAAACACGTGTAGGAAGTGAGATCCAAGCTTGGCAGTGGCAAAGCAAAGAACCAACTGGATTCATATTGTAAAATCCTCACAAGACTCAGAAATTGATGGCATCAGGGGCGCCTGGGTGGCTCAGTCGTTAAGCGTCTGCCTTCAGCTCAGGGCGTGATCCCGGAGTTCTGGGATCGAGCCCCACATCAGGCTCCTCCACTGGGAGCCTGCTTCTTCCTCTCCCACTCTCCTGCTTGTGTTCCCTCTCTCGCTGGCTGTCTCTCAAATAAATAAATAAATAAATAAAATAAATAAATAAATAAATAAATAAATAAAATCTTTAAAAAAAAAAAAAGAAAAAAGAAATTGATGGCATCAGCCACCTCTGGAAGTGAGGGAAACTCCAGGTAAGAAAAGATGTTTACATTTGAAAGATGACAAAGAAGCCACTGAAACCCTGGATCTCTTCCCTGATCCCAGAAGAGATTTTGTCTCTGGAAAGGATCATAATACAGGGGGTCTCTGGGCAGGATAATGCCAGGCACAGATTTGGGAGGGGTTGATACAAAAAAGAGGAAGACCAAGTGAAATGCATGTTGAATGCTGAGTTCCTCAGCCTGCTACCTCCACTTGGATTCCAGAACCCTGGCAGCCAAGTCTTTACTCTCTAGAGAAGTCTAAAAACTATGTGGCTTTTTCTCCCAGGCACATGAACAGTAAAAATAAATATGTAAAGATAGATAGACATAGAGGATTTCCCAACAAATATCCCAGTAGGGTCACTTTGTGGGGTTGCTCACATAAGCTTTACCCATGTGCTCAGAGTTTCTGGTAAACTTTCTAGTTTCCACACTTTTAAATATGTCCAGATAACAAATAATTCCTGACATTTGAGGAAAGCTTCCAACAAGAAATAGAAATGTCAGAACAAACAGAAAAAATCACCCAGGAAGAAAAAGAGATTTGCAAGAAGACGACTTGGGGGAGTGGGAAGGACTCTCAATAACAGTCAGAGAAATAAGAGAAAATATTGCATTGATAAAACCAAAGCAAGATGCTATAAAGAGAAACACTCAGAGAACAGCAGAAACCAAACCAAACCAAACCAAAACCAAAACCAAACAAAACACCTCCTGGAAAATAAAAACATGATAGCAGAAACGAAAAACTTACTGGAAACTTCAGGAGATAAAGAAATTTTCTAGAGAGCAAAAGGACAGAAATGAAAATTAGGAGAGAAAAAAAAATCAAGAAATTTAGAGGACCAGTCCAGGAAGTCCATGCTTTATTACAGAAAAGAGGACAGAGAAAGATGGAGGGAAGGGAATTATTAGCAAATTTTTTGAATTTTGAAATTAAATTTGAAGGGACTGACCGAGGATAAAACCAGAATCTTACTAAAGCACATCATTGTGAAATATCAAACATGTGACCAGAAAAGATTCTACGATCTTCTAGAAGGGAGAAGGGGATGTATTATATACAAAGGATTAAAATTGAAATGACTTCAGGCTTCTCAAGAGTAGCCCTGGAAGCCAGAAGGCCAACAGGGCAATGCTTTCAGAATTTTAAAGGAAAATTATTTCCAAACTACAATTTTGTACTAGGCCAAATCACCAATTCACATGACGATAGAAAGAATGGTATTTTGAACATGAGAGGTCTCAAAAAAGATTTACCTTCCATCCACTTTTCTCAGGAAGCGGCTGGAGAATGTGCTCCATCAAAACAAAGGAGTGAGCAAAGAAGGATGCAGAAAATGGAAGGAGCAACATAGGACAGCTGCAAAGGGCTAATGGTGGAGAGAACCCCAGGACGCTCTCAGAGCCTCCTGATTTAACTCAAATAGGAGCGGGTCAGAGGCTTCAGGAAAGACTTCCTGAGAGGAGATTTAGAATTCAATTCGAGATAGATACAGAGAAAACTAAGGCAGTAAGCAAATAAAGGGGGATTATTAAGTCCATGGAAAACAAAAATTGTTCAAGAAAGTAAAGTAATCTCAGGTTACTACGCAGCTCGGCTGCGAACTGTGATTGCATAGCATCTGCTCTGGGGCAAAACCATTTTCTGTGACGGGATTCACAATGTCTAGGAAGAAGTCTCCAGCATCTCGATGAAAATCTTGTGCTTGACAAAGAGGAAAACCAAAGAACTGTGATGTGATTCAGACCTTCGGGAATACCAGTTCCTCACACAGCTAGCTGACCGTCAGCCCAGGATTGAGTGATCTTTAACCAAACAGTCTTTTCTTTTTGTGTTGTCAGGGAATTAAAAATCTACACAAAACATCAAAAAGAAAGGAAGCAGTTTCATTATTGAACGAGCATAAATGGGAGCATGGACATGGTTGATCATCTGCAAAGAGATTATAAAGGTGGAAAGAAATTCTATCCTATTTAAGCAGCCAAAATGTTATAATCCTTTTTTGCTGCTCTATTTTTAGCCATTACTACATACAAGAAAACAGCACCATTTGCTGCATATTCTTTAGTAGTTTACCCTAAATTCACCTTTATCAGAAGAAGTGATAAAAATCTTCTTATTTCTAGGACAAGCAGGTGCCTAGAGGCTAAACTATCACAGTGACGGGTGCATAGGTAAGCTATCTTCCTGGATGTTTACATTTCAAAGAGATGGCTCCAAGACCTCTTAAAAAATTTTTTTCTGAGTTATAAAGTTGATAAAAGGCTAGCTCAGGGAGAGGTTTAAAAAAGATGTACACACATGCGCACACACACACACACACACCCCTTCATTTATATATGTTCTTCACAGGATGGGGCCATCCTACCCAGCGTTAACTGCAAAATGCTTAGCACCCTTTGCCTCACCACAAAACACCAGTAATTTCCAATCCCCCCTCCCTCTCTCCACCCCAAGGATTGCGGCGATAACAAAACAAACGGTGTGAGGAGGAGGGAGGGAAAGAGGAAAACCACCCTCACACATTTTCAAATACCTCCCACAAGGGCTAATGCCAGGCTGAGGTGACCAACTCATCTGGATTTGCCTGGGACCTTTCCCCTTTAACTTTCTCGATTTTAGCCCTGATGGTTGACACCCTAACACCCCACCACACAGACAGACACATGCACACCATACATATTAATAATCCTCTAATTACAGGGGGGCCTGAGTGGCTGAGTCAGTCAAGCGTCTGACGCTTGATTTCAGCTCAGGTCATGATCTCAGGGTCATGGGACCGAGCCCCATGTCAGGCTCCGTGCTGAGTGCGGAGTCTGCTGGAGATTCTCTCACTCCTTCTCCCTCTGCTCCTACTCCCCCACTTGTTCTCTCTCTCTCTAGTAAATAAATAATCTTTAAAAACTGCAATCATCTAATTGTGTGCATGTGTCACTTAGAGAAAAATAAAAAGGTTTAAATGAAAGAAACCTGGGCTTGAATTCTGGTTCTGGGACTAAGGCAAATAATTTACCAGTATAGTGCTGGTCAACATCCTTGAGGGTGATTCTGATTGATGAATCACTATCCTCCGTGGCTCTGTTTAGTCTTAAGCGCCCCAAACCAGGGAATAATTTAGCTGAGTTGGAGGGAGTGGGGGGAAGCAAGAGAAGGTTCTGTTGCCCAGGGTCCAAGAAAGGAGGAGGTAAAATTAGATGACAGAGAGGCTGTCCTAGGGCTAAGCTAATGCTGCAGAGTTAACAAGTGACTGTCCAGGGCACCCAGATGGCTCAGTAGGCTAAGCATCAGCCTTCAGCTCAGGTCATGATCCTGGGGTACCAAGATTGAGCCCCGTGTCAGGCTCCCTGCTCAGTGGGGAGCCTGTTTCTCCGCCCCCCTCTGCTGCTCCCACTGCTTGTGTTTTTTCTCTCTCTCAAATAAATAAAATCTTAAAAAAAAAAATAAACAAGTGACTCTCCTGAAACTTTTCCACCCAGCAGATGGGGCAGGCCACCATCTCACCCTTTTTCTCATCAGAAGTTTTCATTGAGGGGCACCTGGGTGGCTCAGTTGGTTAAGTGTCTGCCTTCAGCTCAGGTCATGGTCCTGGGGTTCTGGGATGGGGCACACCCCCCCCCAGCATAGGGAATCCCTGCTCATCTGGGAATCTGCTTCTTCCTCTCCCTCTACCCCTCCCCTCACTCGTGTTCTCTCTTTCTCTCTCAGCTCACTGTCTCAAATAAATAAATAAAATCTTAAAAAAATGTTTTCAATTAAAATTAGAAATTATGATTTTTATCAAAGAAATCAGTGGTAGAATTTGCATAAAATATCAGGTACCCAGATAAATTTGTATTTCAGATAAACTGTGAATAATTTTTTAGGATAAATGTGTTCTAAAGATTGCATGGGACTTAACACGAAAAAGTCTTTCACCATTTACCTGAAATTTAAATTTAACTGGGCTTCCTGTATTTTTATTTGCTAAATGGCAGTGCCAGTCACTGAGGTCTAGGATTCATTTCGTGGAAATCCACATTAAGGCTAACTTCCATGGAAGTACCTTTAAGGAGACACAGCCCTGCATTTACACACTCACCACACCACAAAATGCGGACAAGTCCTCCTTTAATGTGCTTCATGTGATTTTGATGACCTTCAGGTCAAATTCAGACTCACAGTTACAAGCCCCATTGGCTAGTTTTATCTGTGTAACTGTTGAGGTCTTCTATGTGATAATGACCTCGGGTTTGCTCTGAACTGTTAGAAGCCATGTCTCCTGAAGTATTTGGCTCGTGCAAGGACATCATTGCAGAAGTCACAACTCAGGTCCTGGCTGCTTCGGATGTAGCCGGGAGCTCCAGCATAGGCACACAGTCCGCCTGGAATATGTGAGATGGGTTAATGCTGACCTTATACCCCCTCATTGCTTCTGGGTCGCAGCAGTTAACTTAGATTCTCTTGGGGAATCTCGTACAAGGTCTTGTATTTGTTCTTATTAGTTCCATGCTGTGAAAGCACCAACCCATGGGTTACACTTACCTCTCAGGTACTGGTCAGAGGTCCAGGTTGGAAACCTCCTCTGGATTTCTTTGATCCTAACAGTCAGGACCTCGGTTATTTGAGAAACCTGGGACTCGCTGATCCAGGATGTGGGAGCATAAAGACCAGGGTCCTAGAGGGAGGGAGGCAGAGGAAAAGCTAGGTAAGCCATGTGGGAAGGCGATAGGACTTCATGGGACCAGTGCTGCTTTCTCATTTCCCTCCTTTTTCTCTCCTCCTTCTTTGGCCAAACTAATGCCACCTCTAATCTCCCTGCAGATAAAGAGTAAAGCTACACGGTTTGGGCAAAGGAAGGATAAGCAGACATTTCACAGCTGCTTCCTTGTAATGGTGAGAGGCAGAGTTGGAAGCCAGAGGTGAGAGGTAGTGGACCTACCCGTCCGATGCCCTCCTTCAATGCTGCAAGCACAAGCCTTCCAAACAGGTCAGAAAGGGGTTTTTTTTAATCTGTACTTGGAATTCTCCTTCCAGATAATCTGAATGACTAGAAGTACTTCTAATTTTTCTTATACATCTTTGGTTACTGTTCCACATGAGTTTCAACATATTTGGGAGAAATGTCTGACTCTGGAGAATTCTTTCATCTTCAAAGTAGATGGACGCATCCTTTTCCCCAAGAGCAAGATTTTATGAAGGAGGCAGAGCAGGGCCTCAGAAGTAATGCTGACCCTAACATCGCCCATGATGCTCTTGGTCCCGGTTCTGCATTTTCTAGCTGCCCTGTGACTCTGCAGCAATGACTCTCTTCTTGTAAACCACTTCCTCACTTGAAAAGGATGGGTTACATGTCTTCCCCCAACCCCATCCCCATCAGATTATTGGATGGGTCTCCAAATCAAAATAAGATAAAGTATTTGAAAGTACTTTTAAATTGCAAAGTGTTATTCCAAGTACTAATGGGAAGCCAGTTTAAAGATCACTGAGGAATACGTTTACCTAAAAGCTTAAGAAATGACTGTTCCACATGAAGGCTTCTCGACAACTACAACAACAACGTGAAATGTAATCGAAAAAATCACAGCTCCATTGTCTCCTTGCCATCACCGATTGCCCCAGTACACAATTAATTCAACTGTGGGATTAATGCCCATTCCCCAGAAGACTCTATGATAAGTGAAACCAGGCAGAATTTGTGCAAAAATAAAACTGGATCTTCAGAACTAAGGATTGTGTAGAAAGAAAACAAAGGAGAAGGAATTCAGTATTTGCTAAGAATCTGCCACATACTAAGCACGTTTTCACAATGTTGCATTCACATCATTCACCTATGCAATTATAACAATTCTAGGAGGCTGGTGTTTTATAGGTGAGGAAACTGAGTCCTAGGGAGATTAAACGAGGTCACGTGGTTACCAAATAACAGAGCAAGGATCCAGAGTAGGGTACCATGGATGATATCCTGGAAAGACAGCACAGTTGATTTTGAAAAGAGACCATGGTTCACAATGAAGCAGTGATGCTGCTACTGGCATCAGGCAGAGCTGTGGCTCTCTCAGATCCAGGGAGCACCTTTCGTTCTGTGTCCTGTGGAGCTGTGCTCCAGGGTGTCAACAACAACAAATGTAAAGATGTCCCCTTAGTGTTGTGCCATGCAGTATGACCGCCATATGCCATAACTGATGGAGGGTTACCTGCACAACCCCGATGCCATCACCCATGTTGCCCACATTGGCCATAACGTTGCCACCATGAGACTCCCTGGACAAGACACCAGCAATCACTGCAGGGTCCACACAGTACTTTTGGCCGACAGTACGAATCACGGGCTGATATCTCAGGAGGTACGGCATGTCTATTTCAGCCAGCCTTTCAGAAGCACGAACTCCTAATGCAAACATAGAAGGAAGGATGTGGCAGGTGTGACTTACACGGATGTGGGAGCTCAAGAGGAGAGAAATCACCCTCCAACAATCTGGGCAGTGGTCTAGGACCAAGAAGCCCATGTCTAATCTGAAATCCCTAGTGGCCATTCCTAGACCTGAGAGTATGATTCTCCTCCTTTAAGCTTGTGCTGGTATCCACTGAGGTCATGTCCTTTGTGGCTGCCTGTGCCCCTCGCTGGGCTCTCAGGGCTGCTCTGGCCCATGCAGGACAATTCCCTGGACACAGCACCCTGGCCCTATCCTAAGCACCCCAAACAGGGTTACCCAATAAAATGTACCTGTCCATCAGCTACAACGAGCACCATATATAAAGAGAGACTCTCCCAACCCCTTTAAGAAGTCCTTGGAGACTTTCCCTGACAGATTTGCTCATGCTTGCCCACCCTTCCACCCTAAAGTGACACCCAGAAATTACATGAGCTTAAACCTTTGTAAAATAACAAGGATGCTGGGCAAAATGAAAACCAATACTAATTTACCTGGCTAGCCCACTTACCTTGTAAGCATTTTTTGTGGTTTCAAAGCACTCTCATCTACATTCTATCAACCAGAGTTTACAACAAAATTGTAAAGTGAGTACTTTTAACCCCTTTCTGTGGAGGCAGAGGAGAACAAAATGACTTGTTGAAGAACCATAGCCCACACTCAGACAAGGTCTTTGGACTCCATGTCTAGTGCTCTTCCTGCCGGTTGGTAGTATAGGGCTGTGGGAAATAGTGGGAACCAAAAGGATACATCGAAAGGATCAGAATTTGTGGGGAAAGACAGGGAGACATGGGTGCGGGGTATCACGGGAAGGGACAAAATCCTGTTAAAGCCACCCCTGCCAAAAGGAGGCACCTTCTGAGAGAAAGAGGAGGGGGGAGGTGGACAATGAGCTTGTAACCTACCACAATAGTTCAGGCCATGACGCTTTCCAATCCCACAAGACGCCCCAGGGGTCTCAAAGTTTCGGATGTTTCCATAGCATCCCCAATTGCTGCTTTCAGATGAATCTACAAATTGAGAAATTTTCAGGCTAAGGCATTGAACTAGACTAGTTTTGATCATCTTCTCTCCATGAATGAAGCGCCATTAATAAGAACTTTACCAACATCAGTAACAACAACTTCACTCTGAACTGCAATACACTCTTGAAATTTACAGTATAGTGACTAGGAAATTATCATAGAAACCTCCTCGATACTAAATTGTCACCTCCTATCCTGCAGGCATGAGCAACTGTTGGAGCAGCTATACTCCTCACAAAGCCCTGGGCTGTCCAGTGATGTTGAGTTGGTGTCTTGGAATCAAACCAGAGGATCTATTCCCTGTAACTAGTCTTCATCCTATATCTTAGGTGAACTCTCAATACTTCTCCCTCAAATATTCCTGCCTGGCTGGTCTGGTGAGATATTTATGGTTGCTCTGGAGAAACATGTATAAAGCCTGGGCTTCTGTGGGGTCTCAACCCAGACCCAAAGTAAAGGCATCGGGACTTGGAGCTAGCTTTCCCTGGTCTTCTGGACGGTGTACTTTTCTAGATGGGGGTGCCAAAGACAGCAAAGAGGGGAGGACATGTAATGGGGCACAGAACCAAGTCTCCACAGGGGGGCTGCCTCTATCCACTTCTTCTTTTTCGGTCTTTGCCTTTCCATCTCTCTCTCTCTTTACCTACTGCTATCCTTCAAGGGAAGAGAGGTTTTTCACAAAGGTCACTGAAGAGAAGGGCTTCCCTAGTATTAATAATTCATACCAGAAGGACACATGAGCAGTAACAAGATACCTATAGGGGGCAGGAAGTTGCCCATTGAGAAAATCATCTCACTATGATAAGCTTGTAAGGACTTCACATTAGATTACTCTTTTCTTATTTGCTTTATTCTTTGCTCATATCATCTAATCTTAATGGTTTGCAAATCCTTGGAAACAAATCCATTGTGCGTCATCGTATATTATATGTTTATATAAATGCCTGTTAAGGTTTATTTTCTTACTAAGAGCTTCTTTGAGTTGACATCTGAAAATATTAATATTTTGGAGCAAGTGCTTCTACTTTACAAACTTCTGATAAGAAATCTGAAAGAAATGTGGAGACAAAAAGACCTGGTCTTTTATGAGTGTACCGAAAATTAAATGAACCAACATGTCCTTTTTTATTTTTTAATCAGTACACGTTTATCTTTATAATTGGTGACAAATATCCTTAATATTGTAATGGGTTGTGTCATTCATTGCTCCCTGCCCTGTAGCCACTCCCTAGTCACATTAGCTATTCCCTAAAGTTCCTTATAGTCCCAAAATATCTTTTAGAAATTTAAAAATACTTGTTAAATAAATGGACCAATCAATCAATGAATGAATGTAAGACCCCATCTGAGAAATCATCAGAATTTAGAGCCAGGAAAAAGTTTGCTTCTCCTGAGGAACTATGCTTCTTCCTTTTACTTATCAAAAAACATGTACTTTTCCCTTTTGGTCTGCAAGGAACCTTAAGACCAAATCTGAAATTCAAGCATAGCAACTATGTCAGCCTCAGTGGTTAGCTTAGTCACATGTCCTTGATCCCCTCCATGCTAGTTTTCTATTTGAAATTACATTAGTCTTATTATGGTAAACCATCTCAATCCTTCTACGGAAATACACGAGCTATTAATAACTTCAATAACTACTTTTGGTGAGATGGTTTTTATAGAGGAACAATGAGTACTTATCAATGATGTATATTTAAAGTCCGGGCTCCAGCAATGCTGGTTTAAGCCCTCTCCACATTCCAGAGTGCTCCCTCCTTTTGTGGGGCATCTGGAAAGAGGCCATTCATCAGTGGCTGCTACTAAGTCCAGTATTTATTGGACAACTTAGAAGAAAAACATTTTCTACCACAGTTTCAAGTATCAGAAATACCATGCTGTTCCTACCATTCTGTTACTCACCAGTAAGGGCAAGAAGACCCAGAAGCAGCCACAGCACAGACATATTCCACTGCCTCTACACGTCCTAAAATGATTTTAGGATAGAAATTAAGTCAAAGATGTGAAAACATCCATTATCATCATAACAATATGTAATGTTTCTATGGGAAAAGGTAAAAAAAGAAGAAGACGAAGAAGAAAGGAATAAGTCTCCCCATGCCTGAACTAATAAAATTAATCATCTGAATCATAATGAAAAAAACAAAAATAAGACTTGTGCTCCATCCACCCTTTCAATTAACTTAAATATGACGAGACTCCTGCTTGGCTCACGGGGACTCACCAGACCATCGAACTACTGGAGAGTAATTATCTCAGGAAGCCAAGATACTTTGATTCTCAACACTGAGAAACATAGTTATCTGAGTCCAGATCCCAAAAAGCAAATTTTTGATGCATGTGCCTTATCTCAGTAGTAGTCTTCTTATTATCAAAAGATAATGTGAAAAGGAGAATTTTATATTAGTGTTTCTTTTCATTTGAGTTCTTTTTCCTTCAGTGTAGATGAAAGTTTACGTGTTCCTGTGTCTTGAAAGGTTACATGTTCCTGTGTCTTGAAAGGTTACGTGTTCCTGTGTCTTGAAAGGTTACGTGTTCCTGTGTCTTGAAAGGTTACGTGTTCCTGTGTCTTGGAATATACTCTGTTTTGGTTGGAGGAGGGATTTGTAGACCTTTCCCACTGCTCTAATACCCCAGCCTGGGAATCTCAGACCCCTTTGGCCACCTTAAGCCATGCTCCCCATTCCTTCTGCAAAACTCCTGTGCAGGAGAAAGCCTAGTCAAATCCCCAAAAGTCAGGGGCACCTAGGTGGCTCAGTCGTTAAGCACCTGCCTTTGGCTCAGGGCGTGATCCCAGAGTCCTGGGATCGAGCCCCACATCAGGCTTCTCTGCTGGGAGCCTGCTTCTTCCTCTCCCACTCCCCCTGACTGTATTCCCTCTCTCGCTGGCTGTCTCTCTCTGTGTCAAATAAATAAATAAAATCTTTAAAAAAAAATCCCCAAAAGTCAGGTCATAAGCAGGATTAAACTCATATTGTGCTCACTAGATGGGAGAAGTGGTAACTAACTGGTCATTGGCATGCGCTTGCACTTGTACTCACTTACTTTCTTATCCAACCGTTTCTCTAACCACCTTCCACTGGTACAAAGTGCCTTGGTTGTCCCAGTAGCTACCAAATGAATACACAAATGTCAGCCAGAATAGGTTGCAGTTGACCCCAGGCAATGCTGGAGGATCTGGCCTCCTGCCCCCAAAAGCCTCCACTTCCCACCAACCCCTCCCACTGCAGGGTGTCCCCACCCTCTCCCTGCGTCAGATGAGTCTGGCTACCTATCATTTTGAATTATTACTGTCATTATAAGTAGGAGTATGCATATAAACGTGACACTTGGCCCTTTCTCATCTCTTTTGCTTCAAGGTTATTCTTATGAATGTTTCCTTCCAAACACCCAGGAAGAGATTTTGTCGAAAGATAAAGGAGAAGTATTAAGGAAGTCATTTAAATTACATCTTATACCAGGCAGTTGTGTGCTTCTCAGACATGGCCATGTTTCTTGTTTTTCTTCCCTATAACACTGAGATGGTCTACCTGATTTCCTTTAGTTGAGCAGGAAATGCCATGCTCAGTCCCAACACCAGAAAGATACAGGAACATGGAATTTTAGCTGGGTCTGCAGAAATTCTCAGGTTCAATCACTGGACAAGAATCACTTATTCAACACCCACTGAGGCGCCCCCCACCCCACCCGTCCTGCCGCACTGATGGAGAAAGAGGACACTCAGTCCCAGGAAAGAGAATGGAGAAGGAGCTACTTAGGTACAGGAAAAGCTCAGATAGTCTTAGGAAAGTTGATCTTTACAGAGGCTTCTTCCTGGCTTTATGGAAAGAACGCTGCAGAAGAGAGCATGGCTGGCATCCAGATGATAAACCCAGAGTCCTTTACTCTGTTGCTGCCTTCCCAGGGAACAAAAACACTTCCTCTTGGAAACCCAAGTGGAAAAGGACTTTGCTTTCATTGTGACATGAAAGCTACCTCACGTTCCAAGCATGGGACTATAAGCTCTGTTGAAAAGGGTCTATGTAATTCCATGTGTCAATTACTTAGAAACATAAAGTTCCTGTTTGTCACTCTTTAATTACATCAGGAAAAGGCAAGAAGTGACCATGGAAATAAACACAGCATACTGAAGCAACTCAAACTCTGTGGCCCAGCTTTATAGATGCCTCAAAACTCTCTGTGTTTTGAAGGGACTGTTGAGGCATGGCAGGGGGGCTCAGGGAGTGTCCATTGGTTACCTGTGACTAAACTTTTAATGCCCCTGTGGCTCCATGCACATGAAACCATTATTAGAATGTCAGGCCAAGACAGCACTATACTCATAATGTCACGCACAGTGTCTCTGGTGGCATCCCCCTTCTCCCTTCCTGGAGAGCAAAACAGTGACAAGCAGCACAAGGGTGGCAGTAAGCTGGACCAGTAGCCTGCTGGGCACGGGGCAAACAGACAACCCGAGCATCCCTTGGGACCAGTTCAAGTTCCTGGTGGCCTCTACCCACCTTCCCTCCACCGAGGGCTTTGTCATTCCCAAAGCGTCATTCCCAAAGCATCGTTTAGATTTGTAAGGCGTGATAGACCATTTACCCCTCCCTCAAACTATTTTCCTGGAAAACGTAGAACTAAAGGTCTTTGGTCTTTGTAGTTATCTCACCACAGAACTCCTGTTCCTTTCCCAGGAATGCTCTCCCAGGTCTTCACCAGAACCCTCACACTATAGCCTTTCCACATCCTTAGGGCCCTCCAACCAGCCTGGAGAATGTGCCGTATTAGCACATTAGCGCCCCCAGGTGCTGGGCAGGGAGGTGGCCCTGTCCCATCGTGGCCCCCCATTTGATCCTGGAAGAATTGAGGACTGCACTACACATGTGCGTAGACCAGTCCAGGGCTCCACTCTGTCTGCTCACCCTGCTTTTACTGCTGACTGGTCTCTCCCTCTGCTTGCTCCTTGTGGCTGATAGACCTTTCCAGCAGCATCTCATCTTAGTCATCCATCCTCTCACTGCCCCGTCCTTACCCTCCTTCCTCACACACAGCAACACCCCAGCCCGTTGCCCTGCAGATGGCTATGCACCAGCAGGTCCTAAATTAAAATGGTAGCAGTGACAGTCACAAATATCAAATGTTTCTGCCACTACGATCACGTTTTCTTGGAAAAAACCTAACTTTTTAGAGTAAAATGTAAGGCTCCTTCTGAACTTACTCTTTGTCAGAGTTACACAGTCTGAGAAAATATACGTTTCCTGAATTTGGATTGGAAGCAGATTACCAGCCCCAAGGAGCTTGGAGGTGTGATGGCTTCTCTTCACTCTCTGCAAGCAAATCCTTTCCTTCTCTGCATAAGGCCTCTGTGCCTGTTTTCCTCATTTTGCCCATCTGGGATTCCCAGTGTTGAGAACTCCAGGAAGTCTCCTTTCCTAGTACTGGGACCTGTCCCAGGAATATCCCTTTCTGAGCAAAGATCAACTCAAAAGACCATGGCCTCTCTGTTCCATCCAATACCCTTGCAGCTTGTCTATCCTTTTACTCGGCCAGGCCTCAGCTGTTAGACATGTTGGCCTTTGTCCTTTCAGAGCTTCCAGAGAAAATAGGGTTCTGTTGTAGAGCCATCACGCAAGGTATATGGGGTTAATGTACCGTTGGCAGGAGGGTGTCGGTGGGGAAGAGATTGTTCTCTGGCAAAATGCAAACACCTCAATCCTTTGGCTTTGAATTCACCGCAAAGACATCCCATTCAGCCTATTACAGCTTCTGTTAAAGGCACATATATTTCTATTCTTTTGCACATGCTCACAAATCCAAAAGTAACTGTATAACTGCATAAACAGAAATCTAGGTTTTTATAAGTATGATAATGAACAGGAACAAAAAGCATCCCATCATCTACATAATCTTTTATAACATGGGCTTAACTTTTATACTACCCCAGATTGTCTTGTTTACTTAGCAGCAAAGACACAATCATTACCAATCAATCTCTGTAGACTGGATCTTTCATTCTCAGTAAGCCGGAACGTAAGTTCCACCAGTCCGTCTTACACTCACCTGTCTTCTGTTACCTCTTGTCCCTAGAGGCAGTCAGTCTGCAATGCTTTATATAGAGTCCCTGTCCTGCTTCCTCTTTTTAAAAGTGTTGACTTCATCCTCTTATGAAAAGATTTATGGCTAAGTCTTACAAATTATAGCAATAATCACAATAATTACAAATACTTTGAACTTATATAGGGCTTTTTACTCAAGAATGTTGGCATTTTGCAAACATTAACGAAACAGTTCCCTTCCAGACCTTGGAAGGCAAATCATAGTTTGTAGATTCATGGTGATGATTTCAATCCAACATTTGCTTTTATTTGCACCAGTTTCTAGGAATAAAGGCAGGTAAGAAAGGAAGGAAGAAAGAAAGGAGGGAAGGAAGGAAGGAAGAAAATGAATTTGGAATGTAAAAAACATATTCTTGATCTGTATTTCAGGCAAGCAGAACCACACCTTAGACAGGCTGAATGATGCCCTTTTTTATATGTCTAGTACATACAGTTTGTTCCTAAATGTCTACCTCAATAAATACTTTGAGAGGTTTTATACAAAGTTTCCAGGAAGGACTCTTTGCCCTTAGATTGCCCAAGGGATGAGTTTCATAACTAAAAGAGGCAACCCTTTCTACCACCAAACACACCCTTTGCCCCATCTCTACTGAATGACTTGATTTTCCCCCAACACAGCCCCAACGTTTGCTCTATGCCTTCTTCCTACAGGCTCTTCCCCCCGTTTGAAATGCCCTTAAGGACAGGGACTTTGTCTCATTTGTCTTTATAACCCCACCACCTAGCACCCTGCCTGACACGTAGGAGATACTCAAAAAACCGGTGGAATAAATGGTTTGCTCATTGCTGATTTGTTTATAATCTGTCTCCTTTGCATCCCCTGCCTTCTCCCCCTGCCACCACCCTGCCACAACTAGAATGTAAGCCTTGAGCAGTGATCTTTGCTGCTTCATTATGACTGAGTCCTCAGAGCCCAGAGCAGAGCCTGGCACATTATGAGTGTTCGGTAAATGTCTGTTGAATCAGTCAGGGCATGCAGAATTCTTACAACCTCACCCAACAAGATTCAGATTGGGTCCCCAGCACCAGGTACCGGGGTAAGCTTGCATTGCTCGTGTCCCATGCAGCCCTGTGAATATTTCTATCACTGTACCTGTGACACATTTATTTTATTTCATTTTATTATTTTATTTTATTTTATTTTATTTTATTTTATTTTATTTTATTTTATTTTATTTTGGTTTTTTTTTGGTCTGGTCAGCCTGAAAACAACTTCAGAGCAAAGACTAGGTCTTTTTTCCTGTATACCTTAAATGACACATAGGAGATATTCAATAAATGTTTATGGGAGGAATAAACAACTGAATTAAAGGATACTTATGACATGAGAAATCACTGACTGGGCATTTGCAGCTCAGATTTTGGGGATTAGGATTTTGTTGCTCTCTATCAATGGCTGAGATGATGAGGGAAGAATGCAGCGCCCTATGAGTAAGGATCCAGACCTGGACACACAGGGAGTTCCTGAACTTTAAATCTGGGGAGGAGGGTAGGAGAATGTGGGCCTCCTCTCTGTTGTTGGCAGAGTTGGAATAAAAACCAGAGCAATAATGTGCCCCATTAAAAACCACATCCATACTCCAAACTGGAACCCTCTCTCTTTATTTTGTCTAGCACACACCAACAACTAAAATGTACTACAGCGTGAGGAAATGTCGGAATGCCCTGACCCCATCTGCAAAAGCACATGTCGCCGGGACTGATCTAACCAAGTGCCCATGTTCATGTCCTAGAAGGTTCTCCCTGGTGGGTGGTCAGCATGTTGCCAAGCAACAGCTCTGCAGAATGATGCCTACCTAAGCCCCAGGCTTATTCAGTCCTCGGCCAGTCTCCATACGGACACTTCCTTCCAAAAACCTAGTGTATATCAGTAGGGAGGGTGGTGGGAGTATCAAAAAAGCTTACTGCACTTAGACTTAAGTGAGACTAAACAGAAACAGCTCAAGATATTCCCTGTCCTGCCTCAAGAGCCGGGGGAGCATGCCCTTACAATTCTGACCTGTTTTGTTTTGTTTTGTTTTTCTTTCCCATACCAGGCAATTCTGGGACACCAGCTGGATGTCCTACAATTCAACTCAGTTCTGACACTGTCTACCTGGAGACAACATCAGATCTCAGGTTAACGTCTCAGTCCTACGAGACTGCCCCCACTCCATGTCGGACACCAATCACAAGACCACATTTTCACCTGTGCTTCTGACTGTCTGTTATAAACCAGAGGTTCTGAAGACCTCTCCTTGGGGTCAATTAATTTGCTAATGGCTCATAGAACGCAGAGAAACTTTTTATAGTGACCAGTTTTCTGGTTTGTTGTAAAAGGATATAACTCAGGAATAGTCAGATGGAAAAGATTCGTAGGGCGATGTATGGGGACAGGGTATGGACCTTCTGTGCTCTCTCCAGACACAGTACTGTCCCTGAATCTCCATGTTCACCAACCCCCTCCTCTTGGGTTCTTATGGAGGCCTTACTTAGCCATGACTGATCAAATCACTGGCCATGGAGCTTGAATTCAATCTGCAGCCCCTCTCCCCTACCCAGAGGTTGGGGTGGGTGGGTGGGGACTGAAAATTCCAACCCTTTAATCACAAATTAGTGTCTCCCACCCCCCAACGCAGGCCCCACCCTCCAGAGCTTTCCAAAATCCACCTCATTAACATAATAAAAGGTGCCTTTATTGTTCTTACGCCTTAGGAAATTCCAAGAATTTTAGGAGCTCTGTACCAGGAATAGGGATGAAGACCAAATACATATTTGTTGTTGTTGTTGTTGTTGTTGTTTTAATAATCCAGTGATGTCTTTATAAGAATTGGAGGAGATACCAAGATGCATGCACACAGAAAAAAGGCCACAGCAAGAAGGTAGCCATCTGCAAGCCAGGAAGTGAGGGCTCAAGAGGTCCAACACCTCGATCTTAGACCCTCCAAAATGTGACAAAATAAATGTATGTTGTTGGAACCTAAATGTATATTTCTTATTACAAATCACAGTAGCATACTCCCCTACCTCACTCCCACCCCAGCCTTATTTCACAGACACAGGATCTTCTCAGTTTGAGTTTGTGCCTTAAATGCTTTTGGCTTTCTTACTCTTACCTTAAGGCTAAGTTCTGCAGAGTATCCCTCTAAAGGAGCTCAAATCAATTGATAAAACCCCGAAAACAAATAGATAGCTTTACAGGAAATTACACTGAGAGGTATCAAAACGAGAATCATTCTGCACATCACCAAACTTCCTAAAAATCCTCTTTGCCTATCTATCTCTCCAAAGTTCCAGAAAGTGTCTGCTCCCAGCCATATTCTTTCTTCTCAGAATGTCTCCTAAACAATATCCTTTTCCCCATCCTTCTCTCCTCCTGGTACCTCTTGGCGTTTTCTAATAGCCCAGTAAAATAATAAATATTATAAGATTCTGCTGCAGGTAGGTTGAAAGCATTTATTGAGCATATTGTGGTGTGTTCTGATTGGATGAGGGCTGGGCGGCACGGGCGGTGAAAGAATTCACCCAACTCAGAACAAAGGAGATAGAAGTTTATTGAATACACTGCAAGGGAGCAGTGGGCAGGACAGCAAAGGAGAGACTGTCTGCCAGGAGGAGGTGGTGAGGGGCCCCAGTTATAGGATGGGGTGAGGGGGTTTGGAGGCATATGGAATTTTCCCTTTTTGGATAATCTTAGGAACTTTTCCTGGTTGTAATTGGCCAGTTAGGGCCTCTGGCGACTTCAAGGTAGGTTGCTCAATGAGTCTGTTTGCATCAGTTCCATCGCTGTGGGCCCTTTTGCCTTGATCAGGTTTCCATCGGTCGAGTCTGCCTAAAAGAGGCCTCTGCACATCTCAGAATCAGTTACAAATGTCATCTCTTTTACTCCTTACTTAAACATCTGAGTTGACAGATGAAGAAAGTACCTTGCTTGGGAATGGATGGACTGAGTTAAGAGCCTAGCTTCTCTTTTCCCCTGGACGCTGCCTAAGGTAGCATTCTCCTCATAATTCTGGGCCATCTCTTTTAGGCAGGTGTTTCCCAGACTCCTGTTTCTTCAGCCTCCTGCCCTGCTCAGTGTTTAACCTTTCAACCACCTTCAGTCCTGAGTAGAGCTATTGTCTTTGGTTGTTATTCATGTCTCTGAGAAATGGCTTCTCATGGACCCTGCCAATTCTGTGATGACTTCCATCTCCTCTCTGCTGTACCTGGGTCCTCCAACCCTAAGAATCCTAGTGGTCTAAGGGAGCATTGTCCATAAACCCTCCTGGACACCGCAGAAAAATGACAGATTTATGTTTTAAAAGTATGCTCTGGCTGCCAATTAGATTGGAGGTGAACAAGAGTTGAGAGATATTGCAGAAGACCACATGAGAGATGGTGGTTGCACTAGGATGTGCGTTAAGAGGGAGAACTACACACAGAAGATGAGGCTAAAGAGAGAAGGCATAAGCAACTAGCAGAATGGTGCTAGGTCTGGAATGTTAGACATGGAGCAGCTTTGTGAAAGACTAAGAACTGAGTTTTGGACATTGGAATTTTGCAGCGTGATTTTTCCCAAGAACTGCCCCCATCTTCAATTCTCTTATAACACAGGTGAGGATCATGGGAGTAGCCATTTGTAACTTGACGCTGCCTCTTAGCCACAGTCCCTTGGACCAGGGATGGGAAAATGACCTGAGCTGGACCAGGAGGCAACATGGAACCAAGAGAGAGATGTGATAATTTCTCTCCAAATTGCTGAAACCAAGGACATGTAGATTTGACATCTGTTAGTTTAGAACAGGGGTGGGCATACTGCAGCCCAGGGGCCACCACTTGTTTTATAAATTAGATTTTATTGGAATACACCATGGACATTCATTTACATATTGTCTATTGCTGTTTTTATGCTACAATGGTAGAGGTGAGTATTTGCAACAGAGACCACATGGCCCACAAGTCTACCTGAGCCTTTAAGAAAAAGCTTACCAACTCCTGGCCTAGAATATCCATTTGGTCTGAGGAACTAAAACAAAAAAAGCAGCTAGAGAGAAAAATGGAGTAGCTGCACAGGACGAATGAAGGAATAATTGAAGAGAGTCCTGACAAAGTGCCTAATGACCTTGAGGTCCAACCATAGTCCTGTTCTCAAGTTCGGTTGAGACACCCTAATTGAATTATATGAAATACCTGTTATTATTTAAAGTAGATTGAGTTAGGTTAATGGTATCTGCAACTAAACAGTACTATTATTTAATTTACCCCCTTATTCATCTCTCATTTATTCATTCAAAATTTTTATAAAGAGCTATTCTGTGTCAGGCATAATGCTGGGAATGGGCCACACAGTGGTGAGCAGCACAGCTATGGCCCCTGCCCTCCTAAAGCCTCTATTCTAATATAATGAGCTAGGTTGCTGGTGCCTGTGAGACATCCAAGTAAAGATGTCACAGTGGCATTTGGACCTCAGAAGTGAGGCCTGGATTGACGACTATAAATTTGGGGGTCATTGCCATACAGAGGGAAGTAAAGGCAGGGAAATAGAAGGCAATGCCTAGGAAGGCAGTGTCAAGTGAGAATTGAAGTATGCCCTTTAGCAGTCCCTGAGGAACCCCAATATTCAAGGATTGAGTAGAGGAAAAACAGTTAGAAAAGGAGCCCAAATAGGAGAGACCATAGAGGAGGGGAAAACCAGTAGAGTATTGTTAAAAAGAAACAACAGGTCCAAAATGGAGTGACTTATGTTAAGCCCTACCAGGACTGAATACCTAACCTGACTGCAGTTTCAGCCTCTCCCAGGAGTGGAATTTTAAACCAACCAGTCTGGAATTTCCCTGATCAGCACTAGTGGGTCATCTGCATGATAAGACCCCCTGCTCTTTTCACTTAGGGAAGGTGACCTGGCCTTTTTTTTTTCTTTTGCTAAGTATCTCCTTGTCCCACCTCTTTCCACCTATGGCTTTTTATCTGCTTTCCATTTTATGCAAATCTCAGAGCACCCTTCTATTTGTCAGAGAGAATGCTGTCGGATTCATGAATTGTTGAATAAAGGTAATTAGATCTTTAAATTTACTCAGTTGAATTTTTGTTCTTTAACAGTATGATATCACAGAAGCCGAGGAGTTGATGGTATCTTTGTCAAATGCTGTTGAGAAGACGAGGCTGAAAAGAGATTATTGCATTTAGCTACATGGAAGTCACTCAATACCAGGCAAGAGTAATCTTGATACAGGTGTACCAGGATTTATTCTGTTGTAAGTAACTGAAAATTTGACTCAATAAATATTTATTAACTTACATAACAGGACGCTCAGAGGTAGGCTAAGTTTCAGAGATGGTTTGATTCAACAGTTCAACAATGTCATTGTGTACCTGGAATTCTTTTTTCCTTTCATTCTGCTTTCTTTCTTTCTTCTTTTTTTAAATTGGAATAGAGTTGACATACAATGTTACAGTTGTTTCAAGTGTACAAAGTGATTCTCTACACATTAGGCTATGCTCACAAGTGTAGCTCCCACCTGTCACCACACAACACTATTACAATACCATTGACTATATTCCCTATGCTGTGCTTTCATCCCTGTGACTCACTCATTTCATAACTGCAAGCCTGTACCACCCACACTCTTCTTCACCCATTCTGCCCATGCCTCCACACCCCAACCCTCTGACAACCATCAGTTTGTTCTCTGTATTTATGGGTCTGTTTCTGCTTTTTTGTTTGTTCTTTTGCTTTGTGTTTTAGATTCCACGTATAAGTGAAATCATATGGTATTTGTCTTTGTCTGGCAAATTTCACTTAGCATAATATCCTCTAGATCCACCCATGTTGTCACAAATGGCAAGATCTCATTCTTTTTTATGGTTGACTAATATTCCATTGTGTGTGTATACATACACACGTACACACACAAATACACGCATCACATCTTCTTTATCCATTCATTTATCAATGAACACTTAGGTTGCTTTCATGTCTTGGCTATCTAAAATAATGCTGCAATAAACATAGGGGTGCTTTATATCTTTATGAAATAGAGGTTTCATTCTCTTTGGGCAAATATCCAGCACTCCACTTTGCTTTCTTCAGTGTCAAAATCGTCCTAATGCTTTCCATCCCTCTACTCACCACCCAAGATGGCTTCCAACAATTCCCAGGGTTCATACTTTCTCATTCAAATCTAGAGAGAGAGAGAATCACTTAGTAACTTTCTCTGAAAAGTGAGATGAGGTGGTAACTGGACTGAGGTGTAGAGGCAAAGGGGGAGTATTTATTATTTACTTGGACAACAGGGACTATGAAGACATCTCTGAACACTAAGAGGAGGGATCCAGCAGAGGAAGAACTTGAAAATGCATCAAGGGAGTAAGAAATGGAGCAGTTGTCTTGAAGATGACTGAGAGTAGCATCCTGACTTCATGCCAGGGTTTGGTTGGTTTTTGCTGGGAAAGGAAAGCAGCATGACTGAGAGGAAGGACTTTGAGATCCCAGGGCCCTGGGTGACCTTTGGCAAGTTGATCTCTTTGAGCCTGTTTCCTTGGCTGTTAAAATGGTGGTAACCTCATAGGGAGCTTTTAAGCATTAAATGAGATAATGCTTGTAAATGACAATGGTATTTTTAGCATTCTTTAGACCTTCTCCTTTGCAGCTCCAATCAACACCACCAATTCATTTTAAGCTAGGGACAAACATCTGGACATAGCAACCTCCTAAAGAAAAGGAGGAGGAAAAAGGGAGAACGACTGATATTAATTTATATTTGTAAGGCCTTTTTCATCTAAGAACTTCCAAATTACTTACCAAGGAATCTTCGACTAAGTCCTGTGGAACTTTTCGAGGTGGCAATTAAGTAAGTCCTGCTCACAAGGAGATTGGCTGCCAGCAATGCTGTCATCAGCGTCCTCTTCCCAGATAAAGGAGGGGCCAAGATGTCGTTATGCCTTAACCATTTTTGACAGCTTTACTAGGCCATGGGCAGTTCTGGCCACAGATGCCAGAAAAGGAAGATGCCAGGCAGAAGGACCTGAGAAAGGGCCTTCAATGCTGGCTTTGGACACCACTGACTCGCGATATTTTATTGTGGAAATCACAGAACTTCTTGCATACTTAGGTTTCTTTGGATGAAACAAGAAAAAAAGACCTACAAAACAAAACAGTTGAACCAAAACCTTCCTCCTACTTAGCTCACTAGAATGAGTTAAATTATTTTAGGTGTGTACAGAAATATGGGGTGCTATTTTTTGAGTTATCTCAGGCGTAGGGTGTTGCTACTGGCATTCAGTGCCCCTTTGAGAAATGCCATTGACTTCATTCAGTAGGAGCTTCAACTGTGCCAGTCCTTTGAGTTTTATGCTATTGTACATGTTCAAGTCCTGAAATGCTCCTGGTGGCCTCCTACAAGGAGTAGCTGGATGGGACAGATGCTGCAGTGTGTTCTGCTAATGTTTTCTAGGGGAAAATTGGCAGCTTTTCTTGCCCTCCCCCGAGGCTGGTCCTAGACACAGGTTTGGGGTACAGTCTCACAGCATGTACCCAGTACATAGAATATGGCATACACTCACTTGGTAAGCAGGCCTAAGAGGGTTTTTCTGTTTCCATATCCTGGAAAACTTTGTAGTATTTTAATGAGACCAAAGCACAAAACTGATCTGATCTGATGTCACCTATAGAACCTTTATATTCATTTGAAGAGACCCTAGAATCATATAAACCTTATCATTTGCTCTTCACCATACATTAGCTGAAACATCAGGAACAATAAAATCTATGCAATTTCTTTTTTTTTTTTTTAAAGATTTTATTTATTTATTTGACAGAGATAGAGACAGCCAGCGAGAGAGGGAACACAAGCAGGGGGAGTGGGAGAGGAAGAAGCAGGCTCATAGCAGAGGAGTCTGATGTGGGGCTCGATCCCATAACGCCGGGATCACGCCCTGAGCCGAAGGCAGACGCTTAACCGCTGTGCCACCCAGGCGCCCCTGTGCAATTTCTTTTCACACACTGAACACAGAATTTATGGATTTCTTTTTCTATTTCTTTTCACACTGTATGATGCCATTCTTAGAAACAAAATTCTGTGTCATGCCAAGCATTATCATTGCAAAAGACCACATCTCCCAGTTTTCATTTAAGTCAATGAAGGGGGGCACCTGGGTGTCTCAGTCAAACATCTGCCTTTGGCTCAGGTCATGATATCGGGGTCTTAGGATCGAGCCTTGTGTGGAGTTCCCTGATGAGTGGGGAGTCTGCCTCTCTCTCTGCCCCTGCCCCCTGCTTATGCTCTTGCTTTCTGTCTCAAATAAATAAATTTTTTTTTAAATCTTAAAAATTAAATAAATAAATAAATAAAGTCACTGAGGGAAAGCAATGATTGAAATTTCAGTGTAAAAGGAGTTTAACTACCTAAAACCATCAGATGGAAAAAGGTGCCATGTCTAAATACACTGCTGGTTGTTGCAAAGACTATTCAAAATCTTGCTGCTATTCTTTTGTGGGATTGTTGGAAAAGTAGATTGATTACTCTTGCTCACGAGAAACTTCCTGCCAGATCTGGGGTTCAGAGAGAGTTGTCTTTTTCTTAATAGTCAAATCCCAGTACATTGAGAGATTTCACCTGTTTGTCTTTTTCTGGGGGAAAAATCCTTTGTTTTGTATTCCTATTTTGTATCTTTGGCTTGACACATCCCTAAATTGTGAAATTCCCTTGTGTGTTGAGAAAAATGGTTTAATACCAGTTTATAAATGTGTGGGTAATTATATAAATTTAGACATGTAAACACACATCTTTTATTGGCCTTCCCCTTACAACTAATAAAATCTCCAAGAGAAATCCTTTTCGGTTGTCATATGAGCCTGAAACTACTTTTGCCTGAAAGCATTGGGGAGATCATCTATGAATGAAGGCTGGCTCTTTAATATGTTTTTAATTTCTTCTGGTTTATGAAGAAAAAGAATGGATATTTGAGTTATGAACCTGGTACAATTTTTTTGTGTATTTTCAGTTTATATTCATATGATGCCTTTTCTCTAATAAGTGTGAAATAAAATATTGACCCTGTGTAACAACAACAACAAAATACAACACAAAATCAAGGCAAAAAGTAAATGCCTAGGCTAGCTTTGGAGATAGGCAATTCCAGGAAGCAAGTAACAACCTTATTCCTTCCAAAATATTTCTGTCCACCGATTAAACAAATGTCTACTTAGTGCCCACAATGGGCCAGCCACTGGGCCACATGCCAGGAATAAAAATAAGATCACCGCCCTCAAGAAGATCACCTCCGGAGAGTTTACGTGCATTTTTCTAATTTCTATTGTGCAAAGGAGCTAAATTGATGGCTCCTCCTGAAGCCACATTAAACCTTTCATATGCTGATCATAAAACTCCATAGAATCCATCAGCAAGCCAGCAACAAAATGATGAGGTAATGCTAAGTAAATGCTTTATTGTCCACAGGCATGGAAGAGTGAGACAAATAAAACTGTCTTATCCAGGAACCAATACAACTCTTAGATGCTGTGACTCATGCAATTTGTTTAAAATATCCCAAATATGGGAAAATGCCCAAGGGATCACTCAGTCATACCTCACAGCTGTGAATTGCTTCCCAGGGTATAAGGTACTTTCACATGTAAGGGCATAACCATTACCCATATTTTACAAATGAGCAAACCGTGAAACTCAGTAATTGAATGACCTATCCAGGTTACCAGATTAGCAAGGGGTTAATGGTCGATTAAGGTAGACTTGTTTTCCTTCAATTTTTTTTTTTGTCTTGTAACTCCGCAGAGAACATAGGGCTCCTCTCTTAAATTTAGTGGGATCTCTGGGGAGTACCGTGGTTTGGGAACCAGCATCAGTTAAGGCCACAAAAGGTTGCTTTTTATGTGGGCAAAATGGCCCACCATGATATAGAGGTGATTGTCTTCAGGTGTTGCCTGGGGTCCCAGGGATAGGATGTACCCCCAACAAGGCTGGAGAGATTGCCATTGCCTCAGGTCAGGAAATGGAGCTGTGTGTCCCATACCTTGGGGATTTGCATTCAGGAGTGGAGGAGATCGGATGCTCTGTGCAGCTTCTGTAGGAGAGCATGGAGCTCCTGTGGTTATTACCTGCAATCAGATGATGGGGGAAGCCCAGATCATGGAGTCGTTAATACCAGGTCATGGATGACTCTGGAAATTCTGAAAGGGAGGCTTATCTCCGTAGCAGGATTTGGTGCCTTGGGAAGCAGAGGCCTGAGTCACAGAAGCTCATTAGCTGCCAATAATTCGAAGCCATCTTGGGTCTCTTTAATAATGGCCACTTGACTTATCATAAGGAATAAGGAAATCCTATAATTCATAGATCAGTCCTTTGAGATATAACTGTCCAATATCTATGTCAGAAAGAGCCTGTTCAAGATTGGCTAGGGCTTCCTATCTCACTGGCTCTGAATTAACCTTAATTCAGGATGAGACATGTCAATTGGCTGTTATGTCTTATGATCCCCAAATTAAGAATTTATTATGGATCCCCTAGACTTGTGGAAATGAGAGTAATTATATTGTTTAATTCTATTTGGTTCTTCTTTATAGCTTTTTTTTTTCTTTTTTCTTTTGCTGAGACTCTTTTTTCACTTTTTTTCAAGTAGGTTCCATGCCCAGCATGGAGCCCAGTGTGGGACTTGAATTCACAACCCTGAGATCATGACCTGAGCTGAGATCAGGAGTCAGATGCTTAACTGACTGAGACACCCAGGCATCCCAGACTCTTTCCATTTGTTTTAGCTGTGTTTGTAATTGGTGAAGCATTTAGAAATCTTTGTCAGATAAGTCTAACAATCTCTGTCATCTGTATATTGGCATCTATTGATTGTCTTTTTGCATTCAGCTGGAGATATTACTGGTTCTTGGATTCATGAGTGATTTTCAGTTGAAACCTGGACATTTGAGGTACTGTGTATGAAACTCTGGTTCTTATTTAAACCTGTTTTAACTGGCTTCCTCTGACATTGCTACAAAAGGCAAAGGGGGGAGGTGCCATTTTATTACCACTAGGTGGGGATGGAAACCCAGGTCCCCCACTGTCAGTGTAAGGCTGTTGGGTAAGGTTAACCAGCCACCTTGCTCAGCCCTCGTCCTCGTATCCATGTGCCCTCTAGAGAAGATCCATGACCACACAGCACAATTCCCATTGGTGGTATTTGTGTGGTCACTCATTCCCCTTTCACTCTCAAAGATGGAGATCCAGGGAAGCTTAGGTACCAAAGTATTAAATAAAGATTGTATTAAGCCACAAATGTGGTCATGGAGGTATTTAGAAATCACTTAGAAGAAGTTGGGGCTTCCCAGCAAGGCCTAGAGAATCTTCCCAATCACTTACAAGAAACCTGCCAAAAGCTGATGAGTGGTGGTGCTTAACGGGGAAATTATGCCAAATTTGGCTGACTTTATGATATGGATCCCTAGCAAAAATCAGGGATGTTCTGTTTAAAAACTATGTATATATAGTTTTATTTTAAGTGCACACAGAAAAATTAGTTAACCCCCCTATTGGCTTATAAATCGTGAAATGTATCCTGTCCCGTCCATACTAAAGACTATTTTAAAGTTCCTGGTTATGAGCTTATTACTACTGCTCTAAACGCTGACTCCCTGGATCAGAACCCCTCAGGCTGAATCTACAGCTTCCAGCACTCACCATAGTTTATATTCCTCCTGGAATTTAGACATTAAATTATCTAATTAACACCTTTTGTTTCCAAGTCTAACCTCGAAATACTCTTGCAGCTCTACTATCGCGAAGCAAAGAACCAGGATCTTTGCTCAACAGCTTACCACCACGTGATCTTGGGCAAATTTCTGAGTCTCTTCCTTGGTCTGTGAAATGGGAATAAAAACAGTACCTATTTCATAGGGTTGCTGTGGGAATTCTTTGAGAGAAAATATTTGTAAGGGGCGCCTGGGTGGCACAGCGGTTAAGCGTCTGCCTTCGGCTCAGGGCGTGATCCCAGCGTTATAGGATCGAGCCCCACATCAGGCTCCTCCGCTATGAGCCTGCTTCTTCCTCTCCGCATTCCCCCTGCTTGTGTTCCCTCTCTCGCTGGCTGTCTCTATCTCTGTCGAATAAAAAAAATATATATTTGTAAGATGTCAGCCCAATGTTAGCACAGTTAACATCACAATGCCCGGCATATAAATATTAGTTGTATTTTTAAAAAGAATCTAACAATCTTAAGTTTTGCAAAGATCTAATTGGCTTTATTCAATAATTCGTGGACCAGGCAGCATCCAATCTAACAGATAGGAAAGAGTTCAGAGAGCTGTATCAGGTGAGAGATTTTTATGGACCAAAGTGAGCAGCAACAAGGAAGTTACACTGGGCATTTGCTGGCTGGTTAAAGCAGGGTTATCCCTTCTATGGAACAAAGGGAAGTATCCGAGCTGGGTCAGGGAACTTGTGCCGGGCAGGCAAGCGCTGTTTGGTTTTCCAATGCCTTCCTTTCCTGGGTGAGCTAGGCGTAGAAACTTAGTTAAGTTTTGGCCTGCTGACATTGGGCTTAGCACCAGCAATTCCATCTTGGACCTCATCTAGTTACTTTAACAGTTGTTATGTCTAAGTACATTGTTGGAAAGGCTAAATGGTATGTAAATAAGAAGAGCAGACAGTGCATGATATTATGTATACATATGGGCATATATGTGTGTGTATATATATTCTATTTCTTTGGAGCAGTGGTTTTCAGTGGCTGCTCATGAGAATTCCCTGGGGAGCTTTAAAAACATCTGATGCCCATGTCACATTCTAGGTCAATGACATCAGAATCTCTGGGGGTGGGCCCAGGCATCAGTACCTTTTGAAGTTCCCCAGCTGTGAGTAGGCTCCAAGGATGCCTCCCAAAGAAGTCCACATCCTAATCCCTGGAACCTGTGACCTGTTTTCTGCTTGTATGCTACACAGCAGAAGGGAATCAAGATAGCAGATGGAATTACGGTTGGTAATCAACTGACCTTAAATAGGTAGACTATCCTGGATTATCCATGTGGGCCCAATGTCATCACAAAGCCTTTTAAATGTGGAAGAGGGAGGCGGAAGAAAGATGTCGGAGCAACATGACGTGAGGCTTCGCCAGCCACGGATGCTTTAGAAGATGAAGGACGGGGCCACGAGCCGGGGAATGAGTCGGCCTTGAGAAGCTGGAAAAAGCAAGAAAATGGATTCTTTATAGGGCCTCCGAAAGGACATTGGCCTTGTTGACACTTGGATTTTAGCTCAGTGAGTCCCATTTCTAACTTCTGACCGCCCAGAATGGTAAGGTAATAGACTGGTTATTTTCGGTCACCGCGCCTGCGGTAACTTTTACAGCAACAACAGAAACGGATACATCCAGCCAAGGTTACAGCCAAGGTTAAAGAGCCAGAGCTGCAGTTTCCATTGGCCCTCGGCCATCATTTGCCAAAATCTTTTCTCCGATCTTTCTAGATGTGGCTTTGCCTGAGAGGAAGGGATTTGTCTCAACTGTCTCCAGTTCTCCTTTTCTTTTTTTTTTTCCTAAATTTTTTAAATTGATATTTAATTTACATATAGTATTGCGCAAGCTCAGGGTGTAGGTGTTGATTTGATAGGTTTATAGATTGCACTATGATTACTGCCACAGTTTTACCTAAAACCTCTGTGATGTCACATACTTACCGTTTGTTTTTCATGGTGAGAACAATTAAGATCTAGTCTCTTAGCGAGTTGAAGTATATAATACAGTATTGGTGACTATAATTCCTATGCCGTGTGTTAGACCTTCAGAACTTATTCATCTTCGGGTTGCCCTTTGTGCCCTTTAACAACATCTCCCAAATTCCCCCAGTCCCTGGTAACCACCATTCTATTCTGTTTCTAGGAGTTTTTGTTTTGGATTCCACATATAGAAGATATCATACAATATTTGTCTTTGTCTGACTTACCTCAGTAAGCATAATGCTCTCGACATCATCCATGTTGTCCAAATGGCAGAATTTCCTTCTTTCTAATGGCTAAGGAGTGTGTGTGTGTGTGTGTGTGTGTGTGTGTGTGTGTGTGATCTAATTTATCCGCATATCTATTGACAGAACTTAGGTCATTTCCATATCTTGGCTATTGTGAGTAATGCTGCAATAAGCATGGGAGTGCAGATATCTTTTTGACATCCTGCTTTAATTCCTTTGGATATATACCTAGAAGCAGGATTTGTAGATCATGTGGTACTTCTATTTTTCCTTTTTTTTTTTTAAGATTTTATTTATTCATGAGAGACACAGATTGAGAGAGAGGCAGAGGGAGAAGCAGGCTCCCCATGGAGCAGGGAGCCCAAAATGGGGCTCCATCCCAGGACCCTGGGATCATGACCCAAGCCCAAGACAGACGCCCAACTGACTGAGCTGCACAGGTGCCCATATTTTTCTTTATTTTTTAAAGTAGGCTCCACACCCAGTGTGGAGCCCAATGCAGGGCTCAAACTCATGACCCTGAGATCAAGACCTGAGCCAAGATCAAGAGCTGGACACTTAACCAACTGAGCCACCAGGTGCCTCGGTAGTTCTATTTTTAAATAAAACTTTTTTTTTTTGAGGAAACTGAATACTGTTGTCCGCAGTGGCTACTCCAATTTACATTCCCATCAACACTGCACAAGGGTTCCCTTATCTCCACATCCTTGCCAGCACTTGTTATCTCTTGCCTTCTTGATGATAGTCATTCTAACAGCTGTGACATGATGCCTCATTGTGGTTTATTTTGTTTTCAGTTAATCTTTATTTTTCACTGAAGTACAGTTGACACACAATGTTACATTAGATTCAGGTGTACAACATATTGACTGAACAAGTCTATACTGACACTAGGCTCGCCACATGCAGAGCTACCATCTGTCCGCATACAACACTGTTACAATACCATTGACTCTATTTGCTATGCTCTACCTTTTATCCCCATAACTTATTCATTCCATCTCACTGTGGTTTTGATTTGCATTTCCCTTATGATTAGTAATGTTGGGTATCTTTTCATGTACTTGTTTGCCACTCTGAATGTCTTTCTACTATTCAATCACTCTATTTTTAAATTGGATTGCTTGGGGGGTTGTTTGTTACTGAGTTGTATGAGTTTTTTTCATATTTTGATATTAACCCCTTATCCAATATGTTTGCAAATATTTTCTCCCATTCCATAAGTTGCCTTTTCATTTTATTAATAATTTATTTTGCTGTGCAGAAGCCTTTGAATTTGATGTAGTCCCACTTATTGATTTTTGCTTTTGTTGCTTATGTTTTTGGTGTCTTAGTCAAATAAATCATCGTCAAGACCAATGTCAAGAAAATTTTTTCCTGTTTTCTTGGAGTTTTATAGTACCAGGTCTTACATTTAAGACTTTCATCTGTTTTGGGTTTATTTTGGTGTGTGGTGTAAGATAAGGGTCCAATTTCCTTTTTCTGCATGTGGTTGTCCAGTTTGCCCAACACCATTTGTTGAAGAGACTCTTCTTTCCCCATTGACCATTCTTGGCTCTTATGTCAAATACTAGCTGATCGCATATGCAGGGTTTTATTTCTTAGCTCTCTATTCAATTCTATTGGTCTAGTTGTTTATTTTTATGCCAATACCATACTGCTGTAATTACTAAAGCTTTGTAGTATAGTTTGAAATAAGGAAATGTGATGCCTCTAGCTTTGCTCTTTCTCAAGATTGCTTTGGCTATTTGGGGTCTTCTGTGGCTCCATACAAATTTTAAGATTTTTTTTTTCTGTTTCTGTGAAATATGCCATTGGTATTTTGATAGGAATTGCATTAATTGCAATTAATTAATTGTAAATGGATGGTATGGAGATTTTTTTAAAAGTAATCTCCACACCCATTATGAGGCTCAAACTCATAACCTCAAGATCAAGAGTCACATGCTCGGGGCGCCTGGGTGGCACAGCGGTTAAGCGTCTGCCTTCGGCTCAGGGCGTGATCCCGGCGTTATGGGATCGAAGCCCCACATCAGGCTCTTCTGCTATGAGCCTGCTTCTTCCTCTCCCACTCCCCCTGCTTGTGTTCCCTCTCTCGCTGGCTGTCTCTATCTCTGTCAAATTAATAAATAAAAAAAAATAAAAAAAAAAAAAAAAAAAAGAGTCACATGCTCTACCAACTGAGCCAGCCAGGCGCCCTGGGTAGTATGACCATTTTAACAATTTTTTTTAATTTTTTATATTTTAATGTTTTATTATATTATGTTAGTCACCATACAGTACATCCCTGGTTTCTGATGTAAAGTTTGATGATTCATTAGTTGCATATAACACCCAGTGCACCATGCAATACGTGCCCTCCCTACCACCCATCACCAGTCTATCCCATTCCCCCACCCCCTCCCCTCTGAGGCCCACAGTTTGTTTCTCAGAGTCCATAGTTTCTCATGCTTCATACCCCCTTCTGATTACCCCCCTTTCTTTATCCCTTTCTTCCCCTACCGATCTTCCTAGTTCTTATGTTCCATAGATGAGAGAAATCATATGATAATTGTCTTTCTCTGCTTGACTTATTTCACTTAGCATTATCTCCTCCAGTGCCGTCCATGTTGCAGCAAATGTTGAGAATTCGTTCTTTCTGATAGCTGAGTAATATTCCATTGTATATATGGACCACAACTTCTTAATCCATTCATCTGTTGAAGGGCATCTCGGTTCTTTCCACGATTTGGCTATTGTGGACAATCCTGCTATGAACATTGGGGTGCATATGGCCCTTCTCTTCACTACGTCTGTATCTTTGGGGTAAATACCCAGTAGTGCATTTTAACAATTCTTTTAATGCATGACCATGGGAATATCTTTCCATCTGTTTGTGTCTTCAGTTTTTCTCATCAAAGTTTTATGGTTTTCATTGTACAGATTTTTCACTTCCCTGGTTAAATTTATTCTTTACGTGTTAGTTTTTGATACTTTCCTCTCATTTTTTATTTCTAGTTTCATACCATTGTGGTTGGAAAAAATAATTGGTATGATTTTAATCTTAAATTCTCTAAGACTTGTTTTGTGGCCTAACCTATCCTGGAGAATATTCTTTATGCCCTTGAGAAGAATATATATTCTTTGACTGTTGGATGGGATGTTCCATAAATGTCTTATGAGTCCATTTGGTTTAATATATGGCTATGGCTATAGTCCAGTGTTTCCTTGTTGATTTTTTTTCCCACTGTCTGGATGATCTATCCACTGCTGAAAGTGGGGTATCAAAGTTCTCTATTATATTGTTGTCTATTTCTCCCTGAAGATTTGTTAATGTTTGCATAATATATTTAGGTGCTCCAATGTGTTCATATACACTTATGATCTTGATGAGTTGACCCCTTTATTATATAATATTCTTTATCTCATGTTACCTTTTTTGGCTTAAAGTCTATTTTGTGTAATACAGCTATAGCTACCCTTGTTTTCTTTTGGTTTCCACTTTCGTGGAATATCTCTTTCCATCTCTTCATTTCAAACCTATGCATGTCCTTAAATCTAAAGTGAGTCTCCTGTAGACAGGATGTAGTTGGGTCTAGTTTTTGTCTTTGCCTTTTTTTTTTTAATCCAGATTTTTGATTGGTGAATTCAATCTGTTTACATCTGGAGTAATTACCGATATTAAGGAAGGACCTTTAACTACCATTTTATTAAATTGATATATGGCCGTTTTGTAGTTGCATTGTATCTTTTTTCCCCCTTTTTTCTGCCTACCTTTGTAAACTGGTGATTCCATGGTGGTATACTCTGTTTCCTCTTTCTTTATCTTTTATGAATCTACTCTAGTTTTTTTTTTTTTTTAAAGATTTTATTTATTTATTTGACAGAGATAGAGACAGCCAGCGAGAGAGGGAACACAAGCAGGGGGAGTGGGAGAGGAAGAAGCAGGCTCATAGCAGAGGAGCCTGATGTGGGGCTCGATCCCATAACGCCGGGATCACGCCCTGAGCTGAAGGCAGACGCTTAACCGCAGTGCCACCCAGGCGCCCCTCTAGGTTTTGTTTTGTGGTTACCATTGTTAAGCTTAAAACTGCCAGTTATTTTACTAGCAAAAAGGGGTTTATTGGTGAGTAGCAGAAAATTGCAATCTAAGACAAGCAAACTATGGTAAGCCATAGGAAAGCCCACATAACAAAGTAAAGAAAATGTCCTTTTATAGACATAAGGGAGAAGCTGGGTGTGCTGTAATAAAAAGTCCATTGGAGTAAACTGGGAGCTTGAAGTGTAGTGGTTTTTCATGGTCTGAGTTGCGATTGTCTGGGGTATTGCTGGGGGAGGAGAACCTTTCTTCCTCCGACTGAAATAAAGGAATAGCTGAAACCAACTGTTTAGTCTCCTCTCCTCCTATGGGGTGTGCAATCAATGGTGAGTGGTAGTTTGTGAGAGCTCCCCCTGCTGGCTTCCCTACTGCTTTTTTTTTTAAAGATTTATTTATTTATTTATTTATTTATTTGTTTGTTTGTTTGTTTATTTATTTATTTATTTAACAGAGAGAGAGAGAGACACACAACCAGAGAGAGAGGGAACACAACCAGGGGAAGCGGGAGAGGAAGAAGCAGGCTCCTGGCAGAGCAGAGAGCCCGATGTGGGGTTTGATCCCAGGACCCTGGTATCATGTCCTGAGCTGAAGGCAGAGGCTTAACTGAGCCACCCAGGCACTCCTCCCTACTATATTTTAAATGAGGCATCTTTATTTTCACACCATGAAGCTTACATAAAACATCTTACAAGTAACCGTTCATTTTAAGCTGATAGCAACTTAACTTTGATCACATATAAAAGGTCTACTCTTTTATCCCCACATTTACATTTTTATGTCACAATTTACCTCTTTTGGTATTGTGTATTTGTTAACTAGTAATAGTAGCTATGGCTATTTTTTTTTTAAGATTTATTTATTTGAGAGAGAGCAGGAGAACATGGGCCGGGGGGCAGAGGGGGAGTGTGGAGTGGGGGAGCTGGTGGAGAAAGTCTTAAGCAGACTCCTCACTGAACATAGATCCTGCCCTGGGCTGGATCTCCCAACCCCGAAATCACAATGTGAGAGGAAACCAAGAGTCAAAGGTGGAACCGACTGCACCACCCAGGTGCCCAACTATAGTTATTTAATACTCTTTTCCTTTAACCTCTATATTGTTGGTAACTTGTCACACGATCCTATTACAAAATTAAAGTTTTCTAAGTCTGACTGTATATTTACCTTTACCAGTGTGTTGTGTACACTCATATGTTTTCATGTCACAAGCATCTTTCCATTTCAGCTTGAACTTTCAACATCCCTTGTAAAGTAGATCTAATAGTGAAGGACTACCTCAGTTTTTGTTTGGGAAAGACTATTACTTTTTCTTATTGAAGTAGCTGACCCACGATATATTAATTTTAGGTTTACGACGTAGTGATTAAACAATTCTATATATTACTCAATGCTCACTGTGATAAGTGTAGTCACCACCATCTGTCACCATATAAAGTCATTACAATATTATCGACTATATTCCTGGTGTTGTGCTTTCATCCCTGTAACTTATTTTATAACTGGAAGTTTGTATCTCTTACTTTTAGTTACTTTGCCCATTTCCACATCCCCCGCTCTGGCAACCATCAGTTTGTTCTCTACATCTAGGAGGCTGTTTTTGTTGTTTGTTTGCTCATTTGTTTTGGTTTGTTTAGGTTCCATGTATAAAAGAAATTATATGGTATTTGGGGCGCCTGGGTGGCTCAGCTGTTAAGCGTCTGCCTTCAGCTCAGGGCATGATCCCAGCATTCTGGGATCGAGCCCCTCATAGGGCTTCTCTGCTGGGAGCCTGCTTCTTCCTCTCCCACTCCCCCTGCTTGTGTTCCCTCTCTCGCTGGCTGTCTCTCTCTCTCTGTCAAATAAATAAATAAAAATCTTAAAAAAAAAAAGAAATTATATGGTATTTGTTCCTTTCTGAGTTATTTCACTTAGCATAATACCTTTTAGGTCCATCCAGGTTGTCACAAATGTTGGCCCATGTTCAAGGGATTACAGTCCATTTTCTTCTAGAAGTTTTATGGTTTCAGATTTCACATTAAGATCTTTAACCCATTTTGAGTTTATTTTTGTGTATGGTATAAGAAAGTGGTCCAGTTTGTTCTTCTGCATGTAACTGTCCAATTTTCCTAGCACCATTTATTAAAGAGACCGTCTTTCCCCCATTGTATATTCTTTCCTCCTTTGTCATAGATTAATTGACCATATAAGTGTGGGTTCATTTCTGGGTTCTCTACGTTGTTTCATTGATTTGTGTGTTGTTGTGTTTTTTTTTTTTTTTGTGCTAGCACCATATTTTGATTACTATAGCTTTGTATTATAGCTTCAAATACAAAGCTGGAGCTTTGTTCTTTCTCAAGATTGCTTTGGCTATTCAGGGTCTTTTGTAGTTCCATATGAATTTTAGGATTTTATGTAGTAGTTCTGTGAAACTACATGTTTCAAACCAATGTTACTGATATCATGATAGGCATTGCATTGAATTGGTAGATTGTTTTGGGTAGTATATCCATTTTAACAATATTCTTCTAATCCATTAGTGTGGTGTATCTTTCCATTTGTTTTTGTCATCTTCCATTTCTTTCATCAATGTCTTACGGGTTTTCAGAGTACAGTTTTTTCACGTTCTGGGTTAAATTTATTCCTAAGTATTTTATTCTTTCTGGTACAGTTGTAAATGGGATAGTTTTCTTAATTTCTTTCTGTTATTTTGTTAGTCTATAGAAGTGCACGGATTCCTGTATATGAAT
Organism: Ailuropoda melanoleuca; assembly: GCF_002007445.2. Taxonomy (NCBI): domain Eukaryota; kingdom Metazoa; phylum Chordata; class Mammalia; order Carnivora; family Ursidae; genus Ailuropoda; species Ailuropoda melanoleuca. Next base: position 67,365,016 of record NC_048221.1, on the reverse strand, counting down.
TTTGTGTCCTCCAACTTTCCTGAATTCATTTAGTCTAATTTTTTGGTAGTGTATTGAGGGTTTTTATATATATAATATCCTGTCATGCATGAATAGTGACAGTTTTACCTCTTCCTTACCAATTTGGACGCTTTTTATTTCTTGTCTGATTGCTGTGGCCGGAACTTCCTGTGCTATGTTGAATAAAATCAGGAAGGGTATACATTCTAGTTCTTAATCTTAGAGGAAAAGCTCACAGTGTTTGACTAATGAGTATGATATTAACTGTGGGTTTGTCATATATGGTTTTACTATCTTAAGGTATGTTCTGTCTACACCTACCCCTTGAGGTTTTTTGGTTTGTTTTTTTTTTTTTAATTTTTTTGAGAGAGAGAAAGAGCTGGGGAGGGAGGTGTGGGGAGAGCAGAGGGAGAGAGAGAATCTTAACTCCCTACCCAGGGCAGAGCCTGTCGCAGGGTTCAATCTCACGAGATCATGACCTGAGCCAAAATCAAGAATCAGACGCTTAACTGACTGAGCCACCCAGGCACCCCAAGAGAGTTTTTTTTTTTTTTAATCATGAATGGATATTTAATTTTGTCAAATGCTTTTTTCTGTATAGAACGAATTCAGAAGGGTTTTTTTCTATTTAGGGGGAAAGGGGATAGTTTGAGAAGGAGAGGTATTAATTCTTTAATGCTTGGTAGAATTCACCTGTGAAAACTTCTGGTTCTAAACTTTTGTTTATTGGAAGTTTAGTACCAATTCAGTTTTGTTACCAGCAAATCAGAATCAGATTTTCTATTTATTCCTGATTCTGTCTTGGAAGATTGTATGTTTCTAACAAATTTATCTATTTCTTCTAGGTTGTACAATTTGTTAACATATAATTTTTTGTAGTAGTCTCTTATAATCTTTTGTATTTCTGTGGTATTGGTTATTCTCTTTCATTTCTGACTTTGTTTGAATCCTCTCTGTGGGCGTTGCTAAAGATTTATCATTTTCATTTATCTTTTATCTTTTGAAACCAGCTCTTGGTTTCATTCATCTTTTTTTTTTTTTAAGATTTTATTTATTCATTTGACAGAGATAGAGACAGCCAGCGAGAGAGGGAACACAGCAGGGGGAGTGGGAGAGGAAGAAGCAGGCTCATAGCGGAGGAGCCTGATGTGGGGCTCGATCCCATAACGCCAGGATCACGCCCTGAGCCGAAGGCAGACGCTTAACGACTGTGCCACCCAGGCGCCTCTCATTGATCTTTTCTATTGTTTTTAGTCTTCATTTCATTTATTTCTACGTTGGTCTCTATTTTTCCACCTTCTACTAACTTCGGGCTTTGTTCTTTTCCCGGTTTCTTTAGGTGGAGAGTTAGATTGAGGTTTTTCTTGTTTCTTTAGGTAAGCCTATATCATTATAAACTTCCCTCCTAGTACTGCTTTTGCTGTGTCCCAAAGGTTTCCATTTTCATTAATCTCCAGGTATTTTTTTTAATTTCCTCTTTGACTTCTTTGACTTACTGGTTGTTCAGTAGCCTGGATTTTTTTGTTTGTTTTTAGTAGACTGTTATTTAGGCTTCACAGGTTTGTGTTTTTTCCAGTTGTTTCTTTTTCCTGTAATTGATTTCTAGTTTCATACCACTGTAGGCAGAAAAGTCCTGGATATGATTTCAGTCTTATATTTAGTGAGATTGGTTTTGTGGTCTGCCATGTGATCTGTCTTGGAAAATGTTCCATGTGTTTTTGAAAAGAATGTGTTTTCTGTGTTTGGGTAAAATATTCCGTTATTTGTGAAGTCCATCTACTCTAATGTGTTATTCAAAGGCATTGTTTCTTTACTGATTTTTCTGTCTGGATGATTTATCCATTGATGTAAGTAGGATGTAAAAGTCTCCTACTGTTACTGTCAATTCCTCCTTTTATGTCTGTTAATATTTGTTTTGTATACTTAGGTAATTCTATGCTGATTGCATAGATATTTACAATTATTATACCCTCTCCTTGGATTAATCCCTTTATAATTAAGTAATGCTCTTTTGTCTCTTGTTGCTGCTTTTGTGTTAAGGTCTATTTTATCTGATAGAAGTATCAGATATCCTGGCTTTTTTTTTTTTTTCCACTTTCATTTGCATGGAATATCTTTCTCCATCCCTTCTTGTAGTCTGTTATGTGTTCTTAGGTGTGAAGTGAGTCTTTTGTAGTCAGCGTATAGATGGGTCTTGGCTTTTTTGTTTTTGTTTTAATCCATTTAGTTAGCCTTTGTCTCTTGATTGGAGAATTTATTTACATTGAAAATAATTACTGAGAGGTATGTGCTTATTGCCATTTTGTTCATTGTTTTCTAGTTTTTTGTAGCTGTCCTACTTATTTTGCTCTTTTCCCTTGAAATTGATGACTTCCTTTGGTGTTTATGCTTGGATTCCTTTCTCTATTTTTTTTTGTGCATCTATTACAGGTTTTTGGTTTCTAGTTACCATGTGGCTCATATATAACATCCTAAGTATATAGCAGTCTATATTAAGCGGATGGTCACTTAAGTTTAAATACATTCTAGGGGTGCCTGGGTGGCTCAGTCATTAAGTGCCTGCCTTCGGCTCAGGACGTGTTCCTGGCGTTCTGGGATCGAGCCCCACGTCAGGCTTCTCCACTGGGAGCCTGCTTCTTCCTCTCCCACTCCCCCTGCTTGTGTTCCTTCTCTCTCTGGCTGTTTCTCTCTGTCAAATAAATAAAAACTTAAAAAATAAATAAAAATAAATAAATACATTCTAAAAGTATTACATTTTTACTCCCCCTCCACATTTTACGAATATGTCATATTTTGTATTATTTATTTTGTGAATCTCTTAATTAATTTTTTAATTAACATATATTATCAGTTTCAGAGGTACAGGTCTGTGATTCGTCAGTCTTATGTAACACCCAGTGCTCATTGTATCACATGCCTTCCTTAATGTCCATCACCCTTAACTAATTTTTTAGATGTAACTGATTTTTACTACTTTTGCCTTTTAACCTTCATACTAGCTTTATAAGTGATTGATCTACTACCTTTATTGTATGTTTACTTTTACCCATGAACCTTTTTCTCTAATGATTTTCTTCTAATAATGGCCTTTTCTGCTTTAAGAAGTCCCTTCGATGTTCTTGTAAGGTTGGTTTAATGGTGATGAACTCCTAACCTTTTGTTTGTCTGACAAACTCTTTATCTCCCCTTCAATTCTGAATGATGATCTTGCCAGGTAGAGTTTTCTTGTTTACAGGTTTGTTTTTTTTTCCCCTTTCATAGTTTTCCTTTTGAATATACCTGCCCCTCTTTTCAGACCTGCAAAGCATCTGCTGAAAAATGAGCTATAACCTATCGGTTTCCCTTGTATGTAACTAATTGCTTTTCTCTAGCTTCTTTTAAGATTGTCTTTGATATCTTAATTATTACATATCCTGGTGTAGGCCTCCTTGAGTTTATCTTGTTTGGGGCCCTCTTTGTTTTCTTCACCTGAATATGTTTCCTTCCCAGGTTAGGGGAGTTTTCATTTATTGTTTCTTCAAATAAGTTTACTGCCCCTCTCTTCTCCTCTGCAACCCTGTATAATGCAAATGTTAGTATGCTTGAAGAAAAGCCTTTATTTCTCCATATTTGAAGGATAACTTTACTGGATACATTATTTTTGGCTGGCAGTTTTCTTTCAACATTTGGAATATGTTATTTTACTCTCTCATGGTCTGTAGAGTTTCTGTTGAGAAGTCAGTTGAATTAGGCTTAATTGGGGGTTCCTTTATAGGTTAGAATCTTCTCTCCCTCCCCTGTACCCCAGCTCTGGCTGCATTTAGCATTTTTTTAAAAAAGATTTTATTTATTTATTTGACAGAGATAGAGACAGCCAGCGAGAGAGGGAACACAAGCAGGGGGAGTGGGAGAGGAAGAAGCAGGCTCATAGCGGAGGAGCCTGATGTGGGGCTCGATCCTATAACGCTGGGATCACGCCCTGAGCCGAAGGCAGACGCTTAACCTCTGTGCCACCCAGGTACCCCTGCATTTAGCATTTTCTGTTTATTTTTTATTTTTAACATGTTCATTATAATGTGTATTAGAGTAGGTCTCTCGAGTTTTTATTTAAATTCGTTAGTTAATATACAGTGTAATATTAGTTTCAGGTGTACAACATAGTGATTCAATACTTCCACAGAACAGGCAGTACTCAGCACAAAGAGCACTCTTTAATCTTCATCACCTACTTAACCCATCCCCCAACCCACCTCTCCTCTGGTAACCATCAGTTTAACTTAACAACCTCTTAAGGGCAAAAATGCCTTTATTAGAGGTCAAGATCCCTGTCAGACGTTTCCGTATTCCAAACAAGCACAAAGCTGAGAAGAACTCCATTGAATTGGGTAAGAGGCTCAGGTAAACTTTACCCTTCTCTGCCTCTCACCCTAGCTAGCACGGCTCAGTGACTCGTCTGGGATTACACTCGTCTGGGATTTTTTTTTTTTTCCTACAAGAAGAAAGAAATAGCATGGTATGCCTTCAACATTCTGAACTTTAATATGCTTCCTGAGAAGTTGGGTTTTTTCTTTTTTTCAAGTTTTTATTTAAATTCCAGTTAACATACAGTGCATTGGTCTCAGATGTAGAATTTAACTATTCATCACTTACATAAAACACCCAGTGCTTATCCCAAGTGCCTTCCTTATTACCAATCACCCTTTAACCCATCCCATTGCCGACCTCCCCTCCAAAAACTCTGTTTGTTCTCTATAGTTGAGTCTGTTCTGTGGTTTGCCTCTTCTTCCTCCCACCCCATATTCATAAGTTTTGTTTCTTAAATTCCACATGAGTGAAATCATATGGTATTTGTCTTTCTCTGATTATTTCACTTAGCATAATACTCTCTAGCACCATTCGCGTCATTGCAAATGGCAAGATTTCAGTCTTTTTATGGCTGAGTAATATTCCATTGTGTACATATATGCCACATCTTGTTTATCCATTCATGAGTCCATAGACATTTGGCTCATCCTATAATTTGGTTATTTGTTGATAATGTTTTTATAAACGCTGAGGTGCATATAGCCCTTTGAATCGGTATTTTGGTATCCTTTGGGTAAATACCTAGTAGTGTGATTGTTGGGTTGCAGGGTATTTCTATTTTTAACTTTTTGAGGAACCTCCACTCTGTTTTCCAGAGTGGCTGAACCAGTTTACATTCCTACCAACAGTGCCTGAGGGTTTCCCTTTCCCAAATCCTCACCAACACCTGTTTTTTCCTGTGTTGTTAAGATTAGCCACTCTGACAGGTGTGAGGTGACCGCTCAGTTGAGCATCTTTTCCTGTGTCTATTAGCCATCTGGGTGTCTTCTTTGGAAAACTGTCTTCTGCCCATTTTTTGACTGGATTATTTTTTTTGGGGGGGGTGTTGAGTTTGATACGTTCTTTAGAAATTTTTAGATACTAACCCTTTATCAGATATGTCATTTGCAAATATCTTCTCCCATTCTATAGGTTACCCATTAGTTTTGTTGATTGTTTGCTTCACAGTACAGAAGCTTTTTATTGTGACTAAGTTCCAATAGGTTTTTTTTGCTTTTGTTTCCCTTGCCTCAGGAGACCCCATCTAGTAAGAGGTTGCCACAGCCAATGTCAAAGAAGTTACCGCCTGTGTTCTCCTCTAGGATTCTGATGGTTTCCTGTCTCACATTTAGGTCTTTCATCCGTTTTGAATTTATTTTTGTCTATGTTGTAAGAAGTCCAGTTTCATTCTTTTGCCTCTTGTCCAGTTTTCTCAACACCATTTGTTGAAGAAATGGTCTTTTTTCCATTGGGTATTCCTTCCTGCTCTATCAGTGATGAGTTGACCATCTAGTTGTGGAGTAGGTCTCTTTTTCACTGAGATAGTAAGGTGATCTATTAGCTTAGTAAACTTGGATGTCCAAGTCTTTCCCAGGTTTGGGAATTTTTTAGTTATTTAAATAAACTTCTGTGCTTTTTATCCCTCTCTTCTCCTTCTGGAATACTAATTGCTCTAATATTTGTATGTTTGATGGATTCCCATAGATCACATGGGCTTTTTTTGCTCTTTTTCATTCTTCTCTTTGTTCTCCTCTGATTGGGTTATTTGGAAGTTCCTATTCTCTTGCTCATTTATTCTACCATCCCTTTGGTTTACTTTGCATTTTTTTATTTCTTTTTTTTTTAAGATTATTTATTTATTTATTTGAGAGAGAGACAGCCAACGAGAGAGGGAACACAAGCAGGGGGAGTGGGAGAGGAAGAAGCAGGCTCCCAGCAGAGGAGTCTGATGTGGGGCTCGATCCCATAATGCCAGGATCATGCCCTGAGCCAAAGGCAGATGCTTAACGACTGAGCCACCCAGGCGCCCCTTTTTTAAAAATTTTATTCATTGAATTCTTCAACTCTAGATTGTCTGTCTGTTCCTTTTTTTTTTTTTTTAGATTCCTCTTTGTTAAAATTCTCATTCTGTTTATGTATTCCTGATATCATTGAGTTATTTTTTTCTATGTTTTCTTGTAGCTCATGGAGTATCTCAAAACAGCTATTTTGAATTCTTTATGAGCTAGATTGTGAAATTCCATGTCATTGAGTTCAGTTATTAGAGGATTACTGTTACCTTTAGATGATGACTTGTTTCCCTCATTCATCACACTCTTTGGAGTTTTGCATTGCTGCTTTTGCATTTCAAGTAGCAGAACTCCTCAAATCTTTACCGGTTAGGTTCAGAAGGAATACACTGTCTCTTGGCCCTGTGATATCTGGGATTTTCTCTAACCTTGTATGGATACACCTGCTCTATACTTCTTAGTCCCACTTATGGCAGAAATTCTGAAGTTTTTTGGTCTTCTCTGGTTCTTAACAAGTCACCAGGTTGGCTGTTGGAAACCTCTCTTGTGTTTGCCAGAAGGTGGCACTACCACTCAAATTTGTGGTTTCTCCTTTGTCCACAGACTGGTCTGATTTTTTTTTTTTTCTTTCCCCCTGAGAGTACTCCATTACTGGAGCTCACTCTGGATGCTGCACTCAGCAGGGCACATACAAAGAGCTGACTACAGAGTGAAGTTTAGCGCTCTGGGTGATGGGGTTTGCCTGTGGGCTGAGGTGGAAATCCTCAAGTGAGATTCTTCGAGAGGCTCATTCCTTTTTTTAACCCCCTTTGATGTTCTTATCAAAGAACATCTTGATACAAAGAGCCTCCTTCTTGATCTCTTGCTTTCCCTCCGTTATGGAGGTTGCACCTCAGTCCTCTTGGTGCTGCTGGAAAGAAATGGGTTTTTCCAGCAGTGTGCAGCACAGCTGGGGTACCTGGACACTCAAGGCTCTCCTAGACTGTCAATGGAGAAGTCACCACCAGCTAGTTCAGTCCCATGCTGTGTTACCATGCGAGGCCAGCAGTGACAAAATTCTTCTTACCTTCTTAAGTGTATTCAAATTTATACTTTTTAAAAATCCAATAGTATGTTAGAATTTTCCCCTCAGGAAGGCTGGACTTCTACAAAGTCTCTTGCCTGAGGGTGTCTGGCCTGTCAGCGCTCTCCAGATTTTACCTGAGAGGAGTTGGGGCAGTTTCTCCAGCTCCTGCTGGATCCACAGCCTATACTGAGCCTGTGGTTTCACAGCCTGTACAAAAATAGTCTGTTTGCCTATTACCAGATGCAGTGAGACTTCTCCCAGGTCCTTTGGCATTTGGTGCTGGATCTCACAACTGGCAGGAGGCACTTCTGTTCATGGATGGATGACTAATGAGTTGTTTTAAAAAGGACAAAAGTGAGGGACATCTTATACCACTACATGGCTGATGTCACTCCCTGTTCCCAGTGTTCTTGATCAGAATTTTCCCCATATGAGATTCAGCCAGCTTTATTTTTATTTTTGTTTTTATAAAAGATTGAATTTTTATTTCTTTGGTGTAATTTAAAACATAGAAAACACAGTTTTAAATAAAAGGAGTTTCTTCACAAGGAAGCTAAGGACTAGCATAAATTTAAGTCGAATTTAAAAATACATGAAATAAGAATTTATATCCTGTATAAGAAAAAGGGCAAAAGAGGGGCGCCTGGGTGGCTCAGTTGTTAGGCGTCTGCCTTCGGCTCAGGGCGTGATCCTGGCGTTCCCAGATCGAGCCCCACGTCAGACTCCTCCGCTAGGAGCCTGCTTCTTCCTCTCACATTCCCCCTGCTTGTGTTCTCTCTCTTGCTGGCTGTCTCTCTGTCAAATAAAGAAATATAAATCTTTTTTAAAAAGGGGGGGGCAAAAGAACCCACCCCTCATACATTTAATGGAAGAAAGACTAGTTTCATGAAAGGGATGTCTTAACACCTTTGCTTGGATGGACCTGGGAGGAGGAGGTTAAGGAGTGTGAGGCCGCTCAGTAGGAGTGGGAAGCAGAGAAGAAAAACCCTGTCAGTCACCTCTGAGGGCAGGGAAGCCACCTAAAAGATCTGTACTGTCAAGGAAATAGCAAAGGGAGCCACATGTCCTCTCTTACCTAGCCAACTCCTTCCCACCGAGCAAATCCACATCCTTTATTCCGTGGGATGGCTTCCCAATTAATCCTTTTACTTGGAATATACTTTAAAACTGGAAGTGCTGAAGAATTTTTATGCCCACCCTCAGACATTTCAGTGGGGATGATATATTCAGTGATTTTTTTTTAATCATACAAATTAAGATAGCTCCTCAGGCTATTTCCTAACGTGTAATACATACTTTACATTTTATGATTACACAAAATCTGGTACTTGGTCAAGATTTTTATTTTTTTACACCAAGAGATCTTATTTAGAGACTTGGCTACCTCTTCTTTTGTGAAAGAGAAGGAAGAAAGGCATTGCCAGCTTGCCAGCTTAGAGCAGTCCACATGTTAGTTCTGTGGAGCCAAAGACACAAGACAAATTCTTCATAAAATAAGGATTTTGAGGTATGCCAAAAAGAAAAGTCCAGAGGAGAGGCTTTTCTCCTTCATACTTGCCTGATTAGGAAATATATTCTTTTTTTTTTTCTTTTTAAAGTTTATTTGAGAGAGAGAGAGAGAGGACAACCTAGAGGAGAGGTAGAGAGAGAGGGAGCCTGATGTGGGACTTGATCCCAGGCACCTGGGATCATGACCTGAAACATAGGCAGACTCTTAACCAACTGAGACACCCAGGTGTTCCAGGAAATATTTTCATATAGAGTTACTGTACAATAAAATAATTTGCATTCATTAGAGAGGTAGCTGTACATATACTGTTGTGGGGAAAATGTGCAAGCCATAGGTAGCTAAATGGGGTGAAAAGCAAGTTGCAGAACAGAATGTACCGAATTAACTCATTTTTTTTTAAAGATTTTATTTATTTATTTGACAGAGATAGAGACAGCCAGCGAGAGAGGGAACACAAGCAGGGGGAGTGGGAGAGGAAGAAGCAGGCTCATAGCGGAAGAGCCTGATGTGGGGCTCAATCCCATGACACCGGTATCACGCCCTGAGCAGAAGGCAGACACTTAACCGCTGTGCCACCCAGGTGCCCCCGAATTAACTCATTTTTATAAAAAAGTTAGTATATATTTAGAAAACGAAAATTTGGGGGGAAATGCACCAAATCTTGAAAGAGGTAAGCACTGAAAGATGAGACTACAGGACATTCCTACTTGTCACGTTTCATATTTCTATAATTGACTGTTGTTTACCTTATTATTCTTAACACTAGAAAAATAACAATAAAAATAGCCAGTCAAGTCTTCCTCCCACCGTCCACTTTCCCCTAGCTGTTTAGGATATAGTAAAGTAAATTCAATGTAAATATAGTGATGTAAATTCAGTCATTACAATGTTACCCTCAAATGTCTATTTTCGAAACCATCTTCTCTCAGCAAATCAACCATCAAAATTGTTGTTAGTCTGATGAAAAGTATGCAGGTCACTTACTAACAGCATAGCATGTTCTGTTTAAAAAAAAAAAAAAAAAAAAAAAAGGTCCGGAGGCTGCCCTGACCTCTGCAGGTACCTCAAATCCTTCTCAGGAAGAGCAGTTCCAGCCTTTCTCTGACCATCTGAGCAATGGCTTCTCCTGTCCCTTCTAAATTTCTCTAAAATTATTCGTATCCCTTACCTATTCCCTTCTTGTACCTCAGTTCATTCCTAGAATCCCCCCATATTTGGTTTCTCTCCCAATCATAATCATGACAGTACATTATGGGTTTTCCAGAGCAGTTCCATTTAATTATATATCTTTATTCAATAATGGTGATTCATCAAAGGTGATTCACTTTTTGACCATTGAAAGACTTCATATAAATAAGTTCATAACTCAATCAAAATCCATCATGTAACCATGTTTTTCAATTACAGGTAATGAAAATAGAGTTTTTGTACTGAGGGCACCGTGGAATTGGTTCCATTGATAATTCCTGATGACCTTTGTATTGTCTCTCCTTAACTTCATCCACCTTAACTCTGTTGCAACAATAATGACTGCTAATTTTTTTCCCCTTAATTCCCCTGTATTCTCTTCTCTCCCCAGCCCACTATCATTTCTTTCCTTGGCTCTCCTAGACTGGTTAAGGAGAGGTACTCAGGTGAGTTAATTTCAACTACCCCTTCTACCCACTTCCAGCACCTGAGCACCACATCCTATCAATCTCCAAACCCTACCCTTTTCTCAAACATCTCTAGCAACTTTCTTTACCTTCTTCTGTCTTCTCTGATACTGCCCTTGCTCAGACGCATATCCCTTGCCACTGTGCCTCCTTTGATCAGTCCTAAAACTAAATAATAATAAACTATAAAATAATAAAACTCACTATATAGAGTTTTCATCCAATAAGCCAGAGATAACTATGTAACCACACTGAAAAAGAGGTACCTCTCTTCTAGAACTGAACAGAGTAAGTGAAATGACAGTCAAGCAGGCAGGTGAATTATCCAATCTCAACAATCATATAAGGATTGAAGACTTGGGTCAATGGGCAGAACTGGTTTGAGCAGTAAGGAATATAAGACAATTTTCCCAGGAGCAGGTTCCAGAACCCCACAGCAGCCGGCCTTTGCAGTGTGTTAATTGGACTGACCCATGGGGTATTCTTTTGTTTCAATGGATATGACTGAACAAGTTAGGAGTAAGCCCTTATTAGAACTGTCCTGTGGCCTTTGTTTGGGCTGGGAAGAAACTCTTGTTTCCTAAGAATTGGGTAATACTCTTAGAAAGAGAGAGAGAGAGAGAAACCTGGAAACAGACTTTTAACTAGAGAAGAAACTGAGGGTAAATGGGTGATGGGGATTAAGGAGGGCACTTGTGATGAGCACCAGCTATTGTACGTAAGTGATGAATCACTAAACTCTACACCTGAAACTAATATTATACTATATGTTAACTAACTGGAATTCAAATAAAAACTTGGGGAAAAAAAGAAACATATTTAGAAAGTAATATCTTAGATGGCAATACATATTGCCCCCACAATTGTGGCAAACATTGTCAAACTGTCAGTGTCATCCAGACAGGACATTTACTATAAGATAACTGGGGTAAGGGCTCAGGTGTGGGGGAACAACGTGCATTTCCTCATCTGATCTGTGAAAGGCTCACTGGTCAGTTGTCTTGCATTTTCAACATGCTACTCTCTTTTATTTAGCCACACTATTAATCAGTTGGTCTTGCGGGGGATAGGGAAGAATGTCTATACCCTACAGTGCACCTACATCCTACAATACACAGGACAGACACCTCCTATACAACAAAGGATTATCCAATCCAACGTGTGAATAGTGCTAAGGTTGAAAAACCCTGACTCAAACCGACTTTCCTTTACTTAGCGTAATTAGTAATCCTTTACCTAAAATTGTGTATGAAGACTTTGGCTAAGGTTGCTCTGGCATCAAGTATAATTTGATCTGCATGGCTACTTTGTGGTTTTGGGTTTTTTAAAAGATCTTATTTATTTGACAGAGCACAAGCAGAGGGAGCGGCAGGCAGAGGGAGAGGGCGAAGCAGACTCCTCACTGAGCAGGGAGCCCAATGTGGGGCTCATCCCAGGAACCTGATATCATGACCTGAGCCGAAGGCGGAAGCTTAACCAACTGAGCCACCCGAATGCCCCTGCCTGGTTACTTTGAATATTGGAATATAATAACTAAACCCTAACATATTAACTTTTTAAAAAAATCCTAACATATTTATTTTTTTTTAAACCATAACATATTTAAAGGAAAGAAGCTTACAGACCATGTAACTTCCACCCCAACACCAACCTGCTTACAGATGAGCAAACTGGGGGCCAGAAATAGACACCTTACAAGGTAAAAGATTTAATTTCTTGGCATTTCAGTTTTCTCATTTGCAAAATGGGGGTGATAACTTTTGCCCTAATTGCCTAACACTTTTTGAGGCCCGAATAAGAAAACTTAGGAGAAAGCACTTTGTAAAATACAAGGATATCTATACATGTATAATAGGGCTTATTACTATGACTGCATAGCCATATATCAGGCCAAGATGAAATTTATTATTTGAATAGGTTTTCTGTTGTTGTTGTTTACTCTAATTCAATACATTTTAAATTTATTTTGTATTTTTTTATTTTTTTAAAGATTTTATTTATTTATTAGACAGAGAGAGACAGCCAGCAAGAGAGGGAACACAAGCAGGGGGAGTGGGAGAGGAAGAAGCAGGCTCACAGCGGAGGAGCCTGATGTGGGGGCTCGATCCCAGAACACTGGGATCACGCCCTGAGCAGAAGGCAGACGCTTAACAACTGAGCCACCCAGGCGCCCCTCAATACATTTTTTTAAGCTCTTTTTTAATCTAAACATCAGTCTACACAGTAAGGAGGAAATTGAAAACATGAAGGAAACTTAGTCCCCACCCTCAAGGTGTTCACAGTCAAACTGATACAATATAGAGTAATTAACTCATTCTATTAAAAATACATACTGAAGTAAAAAAAATGTTCTACAGCCATATAGAAGGTCATTTTATCATAATGATCTTAAATGAGGATAGCTTATATCTGCATAATCCAAAATGAGCAATTAGCAAAATCATCTTTAATAATATGCAGAGATAATTAATGTTCATAATAATGACTGAAGGAGCAAAGATCCAAAACTCTTGGAATTATAAATGTAAATGCTAGATGGTGTTCAGTATAATTTTGGTACAAAGTCTATTCATTGACTCCTGAAATAGTTGAAAATGGGAATCCAAGAATTAAATGGGTCATTTTCAGAATAGATTCTTCTGTATTAATATTTCTTGTTTTGTGCAATTTAACAGAGTATTTCACCAGGCAATTTCCCCTTGCAGTGATGGTGTATGTGAAAGTAGTACCAAGTCACTATTTGACTGAAATATTTTTTCCCTGATTCTTAGAGCAATATGTGTCAGGAGAAAAGAATCACCCTGCAGGGGTATTTTCTATGTGTTCCACAAATAGCTTCTGGAGTAGGATACTTGTCCCAATAAATCTAGAGGCCTTTGGAGGAGCTTACACAGACTTCAAGAACAACTGGGATCTTAAACTTCCTTCAGTGTCTTTCTGTGTTCAGCCTCTGTTTTCGTCAAGCCAGATGATATTGAGCATAAATAAACACAGCAGATCAGAGCATAAGCTTTAGTTAGCATAAGCATTGACCACATGTTCTGGGTCAACTCAGTCTCATTTATGATTTCCTCTAGAATCTTCAACATTAGGGCTGGCCTCTTTCTGAGGCTTCAAGGCACAGGTGTTGGTTGTTGTTAGTCGTTTTGTTTTAGGGTTTGTTTTGTTTTTTCTTCACCCAAACCAAATTCTGCTGCCTTCCTAAATGCATTTGAAATGGGGGTGTATGTAGTTAGGACAAATAAATGTCCCAAATGCCACGATTCTTCAACCCCATAACCATAGCAGACATGGCGAATCGATCATGGCACTCTTTCTGGCCAAGATTGGAGAGGACCTCTGAATCTTTATTACCATCCCCTAGCCAGCTACTACCTACCAATGAAAAGGAGTGGACCCTGGAGATGGTTGCATATCCACATGTGCACTTATCTGTGAATATGCTAAAAACAATGGAATTGTGCACTTGAAATAAGTGAATTGTAGGATATGTGAATTATATCTCAAAGCTGTCAATTTCTGGTCACTGGGGAAAAAATAAATTGTCTTAAATAGCTCTTCTCTGCGCATCCCCCCACCAGCACACACCAAAAAAAAAATGTTAGAGAAGGGAGTTGGCACTCCAGTGAGAATCTATTGGTTTGTCCAAGCATGAGACTTTTTAAAAATAGATGATCTATCACCTCGAAAGGGTAGCTATTCTTTTTCTTAGCACAAGGCTAAATCCTTTCATAGCTGCTTCCACCACACTTGTGGCATATAGTAGAATCTCTTGGAAGATTTGTTGAAACACAGAATGCCACTTCCCCAAAATTCAGATTCAGTATGTCTATGGTGGGGCTTGAGAATTCGCATTTCTAACAAGCTCCCGAGCGATGCTGATGCTGCCTCTCTTGCTTGACCCACACTGAGTAGCGGCATTGGCCTAAATCACTTGACAAAACCAGAGAGCCAGGACAAAGGCTAATATCGTGTAAAAATAGTTCCAAACCCAAAACAGCATGCAATGACATCACGTTCTTAGAGTGCAGTTACCGAGGAACAGAATGGAAATATTTATCCAGCAAGGGCAAAAACCTGTCACAAAAGCAAATGAGTCCCTCTCTAAGAAAGAAAAATAGAAGGAGGAAGTTTACTATAGAACTGAGCTGTGGCAAACCTGAAGCCTGGGTTTTAAATGCTACGATGAGACAGAAGATGTATTAAAATTTCTTTTTGTTACCTGTTAGATTTCTGAATTTTTAGATAGTTTCTGCATAGCTTTTTTTTTCTTTGAGTTTTGTCACCCTTTTGATGATTAAGTTTCCCTGAAAAAGTCCCCATAGGCCCTTTAGCAAAAATAAATAAAAATGCCAGTACTTAAGCAATTGGTTTTTTGAAAGTTTATCTTACTTTTTATTAAGGAGGAACTGGTTAGTTACATTATGAAATAACAGGAATACAACTTTCGGGAAAGCGAAGAACTTCTGTTGATAGGGATAAATTAGAATCTCAAGTTTCTTCATTTGGAATCAGACACTGCTTAGTTGTTCAGAAAATCATGTTTTGGCTTCCTATTCAACTTACACACAAAATGACAAGGGAACTTGCTGCTGACTGCTAACAAGCTGGGGAAATGGAACACGGATGGAGATTTCCTGAGGTGAGGGAGAGCTACCCAAAGAGAAGCAAGCTCTTGCTCTGAGCAATGATTCTCAGCAGAGAGAGGTGGAGATGGGGGTGAAGATAAGAATTGACCTACTGTGGGGGTGCCTGGGTGGCTCAGTCGGTTAAGCATCTGCCTTTGGCTCAGGTCATGATCCCAGAGTCCTGGGATTGAGTCCCCTGTCGGGGGGAGGGGGAGGGTCCCTGCTCAGCAGGGAGCCTGCTTCTCCCTCTGCCCCTCCCTTGGCTGGTGCTTTCTTTCTTCCTCTCTCTCTTTCAAAAAAAAAAAATTGAAGAATTGCCCTACTGTGAGAAATTGAGATTACGTCCTAGGCAATGGTTCTCAAACTTGAGCTTGAAGACGGAGGGCTTTTGTTAAAGGGAGTGATTTCCTGGTCTCAAATCTAAAGACTGATCCAGTACATTTGAGGTGACGCCTTAAGTCTTTGAACACTTGACTACAATGCTGTCCCTAGGCTTGTCTAAGATTCTATTGCACGTGTGCATCATGGAACACACGTTGAGAAACTGTGTGCTTGGCATTAAGAATCCCCATAACAGTTAGCAAATGCATTGACAGATGGGGCACATTCCTCAGATGTGTGGGAGTTGAGAACTATAGCTGTTAAGGGAAAACAGAACTTAAAAATAAGAAAGAGCTTAATGTTAACATTCATGTTTTTTCAACTGAGCTCAAGTAGAGTCTGGAATACCAGTCTGTGTTGAATAGTCGGGCCCGTCCCTGGCTGCATTCCTCACTAAGCACTTCAGGGCAGTGAAAGGCCTGGTACACTTGATGCTGGGTTTCAGCCTGGTACCAGTTAGGCAGTGCGATAGGAGAGAGTGAAGAGGGGACTTCAGCTCTTGTGAAAGTATCTACTTAAGTCAAGCCGACTCACTCTTCCTCAGCTGACTGTGCCAGTTAATCTACCCAGTCTCATTACTTTTTCATTTTTATTTTTTTAAAGTCTGAACTAAGCACAAAAACAGTTTTGGCTTCCTTCATTTATAGCACAAATAGAATGTTATAAAATGGGTATTGATAAAACACATGAGTCAAAATTTTAAAGAATTGGGGCGCCTGGGTGGCTCCGTCAGTTAAGCATCTGACTCTTGATCTCTGCCCACGTCTTGATCTCAGGGTCGTGAGTTCAAGTCCTGTGTTGGCTCCACACAGGGCATGGAACCTACTAAAAAAAATTTAAGAATTTAAGATGCATATGGGGCACCTGGGTGGCTCAGTTGGTTAAGCGTTTGCCGTAGCTCATGTTCTCAGGATCCTGGGATAGAGCTCCTCATCGGGCCTGCTCCGCAGGGAGCCTGCTTCTCCCTCTCCCTCTGTCTGCCACTCCCCCTGCTTGTGCTCTCGGTCTCGTGTGTGCACTCTCTCTATCAAATAAATAAAATCTTTTTTAAAAAGAAAGAATTTAAGGGGCGCCTGGGTGGCACAGCGGTTAGGCGTCTGCCTTCGGCTCAGGGCGTGATCCCGACGTTACGGGATCGAGCCCCACATCAGGCTCCTCTACTATGAGCCTGCTTCTTCCTCTCCCACTCCCCCTGCTTGTGTTCCCTCTCTCGCTAGCTGTCTCTATCTCTGTCAAATAAATAAATAAAATCTTTAAAAAAAAAAAAAAAAAAGAAAGAATTTAAGATGCATTTTTTAAAAATGTAGCAGAAATGTCCAAGAAATGAAGATGGTGCCGCCGCATCTTCTGGGAGTGAGCTGCACACAGGGCCTCAGTAGGTCAGACAGGAAAATGCCCAGCATGGATGCCAAAACCCGCCGTGGCAAAACCCAACCACCCTCGGGTCCTGTGCCTTCCCTGACCTTGTCTATTACCAAAAAGCTGAGGAAGAGGCAAGGGTAAGTGATATAGGAAGGCTCTGTGTGCAAGAGGCAAAGCAACCTGGAACAGAGATTCTTTATTGAAAGCAGCATGAGAGACACCAAGCTCTTGTGGTTGGGAGAATGGAAGGCGAAAATATGTCCTTCACACGTACCATCCTGTGTCGTAAGGGACCTCGTGCTAGCCTGGAACCCAATACTGGCCTCTTCCAAAACGCCAGCAAAGGCCAGTTTCAAGAACTCTTCTCATTTAAAGGTAATTGTTAGTCTGAAAGGAATCAACACAGTTTCAAAATAAGATAATAGAAGGAAAAAAGCAGGAAAAACAAATGGCAGATAAAGCTCTCTCATCAGAAAAAGTCACCCAAACCATAAAAATTTAGAACCATCCTATCTTCACATACTCTAAATCTTTCAATGAGTTACTGGAACTTGGTTGCAAGTTACCACTTATAAAACAAGTGGCCAAGGGATGCCTGGGGGGCTCAGATGGTTAAGTGTCTGCCTTCAGCTCAGGTCATGATCCCGGGGTCCTAGGATGGAGCCCCGCATTGGGCTCCCTGCTCAGTGGGGAGTCTGCTTCTCCCTCTGCCTGCTGCTCCCCTTTCTTGTGCTCTCTCTGACAAATAAAATCTTTAAAAAATTTTTTGTTAAAACAAGTGGCCAAAACAGAGAAAGGCTCAGGAAAATAAATTTTGGCTTAAAAAAATGAGATCTCTGTCAAAAATGAGATAACACATTGAAGAGCAAAATAAAAGGAGGGTGTTTCGGCTGTCTGTTACTGTATAACAAGGCATCCCAAATCTCTGAGGCTTAAAACCACAACAAAATCATGCTTTCGTGAATCTGCGGTTTGGGCTGGGTTCAACAAAAATGGCTTGTCTCTTCTCTGTGAGGCATCAGCTCAGGCACTCCAACTGGATTGGAGAATCCACTTCCAAGTGGCTCGCTCGCTCACATGGCTGGCAAGTTGGTACTAGCTGGTGGCTGAAAACTAAGCCAGGGTTTTTGGCTACGTGGGTCTCTCCACAGGGTTGCTCTGACCTATGGGGTGCAGGTGTCCACAACATGGTAGCCATGTTCTAAAAGCAAGCAGTTAAGAGTCAGAAAGTGGAAGCTGTTGGTCTCTTAAGGCTGGGACCTGACACTTGCAGTGTTACTTCTTCATCTTCTATTGGTCAAAATACAGCTGACCCTTGAACAGGGGTTTGAACTACATGGGTCCACTGACATGTGGATTTTTTTTTTATATAAATACAGTGTAGTATTGTAAATGTATTTTCTCTTATGATTTTTAAGTATTTTCTTTCCTTTAGCTTACCTTATCATAAGAATACAGGATATAGTACATATAACATACAAAATATGTGTTAATTGACTGTCTATGTTATTGGGAGGATTCTGGTCAACAGTAGGCTATTAGTAGTTAAGTTCTGGGGGTCAATAGTTATATGTGAATCTTCTATTGCATGGGAGGTTGGCGCCTCTAACTCCCATGTTATTCAGAGGTCAGCTGTAGTTACAGAGCTCACCCAGACTCAAGATTAGGAGAACGAGACCTCTACGTCTTAGCAGGAGGGGTGTCAAAGACATTGTGGCCATCTTTAATCTGCCACCAATGGCATAGTGGAATCAGAAAAAAAAGAGATTCTGTAAAGTTAGGAAGACTGTGGAGGGCAAAATTGAGAAAGGGGAGTGCAGTGTATTAAACAAAAGTAAACAGCTAATAAGGATTAGAGAGAAAATTATAGATATGGAGTATAGATATAGGTATAGTTAGTGACTCTAAAGAGAAGGAAAAATCTTACAATATTATTCAAAGGGATTTTCATATCTGGCAATATTCCTAAAGAGAAATCCTGAATACATTTCAATTATTTTTTTAAATTATTTAATTTATTTATTTGTCAGAGAGAGAGGGCACAAGCAGGGGGAGTGGCAGGCAGAGGGAGAAATATGCTCCCCGCCGAGGAAAGAGCCCAAAGTGGAACTCGATCCCATGACCCTGGGATCATGACCTGAACTGAAGGCAGACACTTAACCTACTGAGCCACTCAGGCATCCCTACATTTCAATTATTAAAATAACTAATAAAACATAACATTTTAAAAGAAATGTTTGTATTTTTGTTCTCATGGCTATCCTTATACAAAACCTTTTTTTAAAAACCCTTTATTCCTCTCTTTTAGTGACTGTTGTTTCCCTAATTTGAACAACATTGAAATTAGGAAGTAAGAATCTTTTTTCTTTCCTTCCCTGAGCTTCTAATTTGAACTAACGCTCACCTATAAGGCAATTAGTAAGTTTATTCTAAAGAGTCTCTATCCTCTCCTTATTTTAAAAAGTGTATTGTATCTACATTGTCAGAGCACATAACGATTACATACTATTCTGTAACCCATATTTCCACAACTTGAATTTAGGTTTTTTTTTTAAATTGAGATGACATTCACATAACATAAAAATGGGTTTAAAGCGTACAAGTTAGTGACACTGAGTACATTCAAAATGTTGTACAACCAACCCCTCTATCTAGTTCCATAACGTTTTCATCATCCTAAAGGAAACCCCGTACCCACTACACATGCCCTCTTCCCCCAGCCCCCTGCAACCACCAGTCTGCTCTATGGATTTACCTCTTCTGGATACTTCCTGTAAAAGGACTCCTACAGCGTATGACCTTTGTGTCTGCTTTTATGTGGAATAATGCTTTGGAGCTTCATCCATCCTTTAATTTGTATTAGTACTTTATTCTTTTCTGTGGCTGAGTAATATTATACTGTATCCGTATATCACAATGTTTATCCAATCATCCATTGATGGATTTTTGGGTTGTTTCCATCTTTTGGCTATTATGAATAATGCTGCTATGAACATGCCTATATACACACTTGTCTGAATAGCTGTTTTCATTTATTTGGGGGATATACCTAGGAATTCAATTGCTGGGTCATATGGTAATTCTTAGCCATCCAACTGTTTTCCACTGCAGCTGCACCATTTTACACATTCACCAATGATGTACAAGTATTCCAGTTCACATTCATACCATCACTTGTTCTTTTCTCTTTTTTTTAAACTTATAGTCATTCTAGTGGGAATGAAGTGGTATCTCACTGTGATTTTGATTTGCATTTACCGAGTGACTAATGCTGTTAAGAATCTTTCATGTGTTGGGGCGCCTGGGTGGCACAGCGGTTAAGCGTCTGCCTTCGGCTCAGGGCGTGATCCCGGCGTTACGGGATCGAGCCCCACATCAGGCTCCTCTGCTATGAGCCTGCTTCTTCCTCTCCCACTCCCCTTGCTTGTGTTCCCTCTCTCGCTGGCTGTCTCTATCTCTGTCAAATAAATAAATAAAATCTTNTTTAAAAAAAAAAAAAAAAAAAAAGAATCTTTCATGTGCTTGTTGGCTATTGCAGAACTTCTTTGAAAAAACAGCTATTCAGGGTGCCTGGGTGGCTCAGTTGGTTAAGCGTCTGCCTTCAGCTCAGGTCATGATCCCAGGGTCCTGGAAGCGAGCCCCACGTTGGGCTCCCTGCTCAGTGGGGAGTCTGCTTGTCCCTCTGCCTCTGCCCCTGCCCCGCTCTCTCTCTCTTGCTCACTCTCAAATAAATAAAATAAAATAAAATAAAATAAAATAAAATAAAATAAAATAAAATAAATAAAATAGATACTCAAGTCCTTTGCTCATTTTTGTTGAGTTGTAATTCATATGGATTACATTGAGGATTGGTTTTTCTATTTTTGCAAAAAAAAAGTCATTGGAATTTTGATAGGGATTGTATTGAGTGTTGATTGTTTTTGATAGTATTGCCATCTTAAAATACTGTATCTCCCAATTCATGAATACAAGATCTATTTCATTTTTTTGGTCGTCTTTAATTTATTTCAGTGATGTTGTACAGTTTTCAGTGTACAAGTATTTCATTTCCTTGATTAAGTGTATTCCTAGGTATTTTATTCTTTGGGTACTATTCTAAATTGAATTGTTTTCTTAACTTCCTTTTCTGCATTGTTCTTTGCTAGTCTATGTCAGCACATGGCTGATTTTTGTGTGTTTATTTTATAAACTGCAACTTTGCTAAATTTATTAGTTGTAATAGTATTTTGTGTATTCTTTGGCATTTTCCATTTATAGGATCATGTCATCTGCAAATAGAGATAAATTGATTCTTCCTTCCCAATCTGGATGCCTTTCTGCTCTTTTTCTTGCCTGACTGTTCTTGGCAAGAACTACCAGCACAATGTTGAATAGCAGTGGTGAAAGCATGCCTCCTTGCCTTGTTCCTAATCTTAGGGGAAAAATTGTCAGTTTTTGACCATTTGAGTATGAAGTTATCTTTGATGTTTTACATAAATCATCATGAGGAAGTTCTTTCCTATCCCCAGTGTTCTGAGTGTTGTTATCGTGCAAGGGCATTAGATATTTTCAAAAGCTTTTTCTGCACCAATTGAGATGACTGTGTTGGGTACTTTTTTTCTATTATACTGATTTTTTTTTTTAAATGTTGAACCATCCTCGCGTCCTGGAATAAATCCTATTTGGTTGTGATGCAAAATCCTTTTAATATGCTATTAGATTCCTGCGCTAGTGTTTTGTGGAGGATTTGGGCATCTGTACTTATAAGTGACATTGGTTTCTTGTTCTTTAGTGACTGTCTGACTTTGTATCACGGTAATATGGCCTCATAGAATACATTAGAAGTTGTTTCGTCCTTTTCTATTTTTTGGGAGGATTTTTGAAGGATTACTGTTAATTATTCTTAAATTTTGGTAGAATTCACTGGTGAAGCCATATGGTCCTGGATTTTTTTGTTGCTGTTGAGAGAGTTTTGTTTTGTTTTGGTGGGGTTTTTCTTGTATTTTTTTTTGTTTTTGTTTATTTGCTAATTCAATCTGTCCCTTTTTTAAAATGGACTAATTCAATCTCTTTACTCAATATAGGTCTGTTTATATTTTCTAGACCGTGAGTCAGATTTGGTAGGTTGTGTATTTTTCTAAGAATTCATTCATCTGGGTTTTCTAGTTTGCTTGTGTATAATTGTTCATAATTTCTGTTATAATTCTTTTTATTTTCAGTAGTAAAGTCCTTGTTTTCATTTCTGATATTATTTATTTACATCTTTTCTCTCTTTATTGGTCTAGCTATCAATTTTCCAATTTTGTTAATCTTCTCGAAGAACACTTTTGGTTTCATCAATTCTCTTTATCAATTTCCATTTCATTTATCTCTGCTTTAATTTTTAGTATCTCCTTCTGCTAGATTTGAGTTTCATTTGCTCATCCTTTATGACTTCATTAAGATGTAATGTTCGCTTATTAATTTGAGATATTCCCTCTTTTTTAAAAACAGAAATTATTGGGGGCACCTGGGTGGCGCAGTTGTTAAGCGTCTGCCTTCAGCTCAGGGCGTGATCCCGGCGTTATGGGATCGAGCCCCACATCAGGCTCCTCCGCTATGAGCCTGCTTCTTCCTCTCCCACTCCCGCTGCTTGTGTTCCCTCTCTCACTGGCTGTCTCTATCTCTGTCAAATAAATAAATAAAATCTTTAAAAAAAATAAAATTAAAAAAATAAAAACAGAAATTATTATGTTTTAAGGGCTTATTTCGGGGGAGGCAAATGGAGATCGAGAGAGGGTCTTTCTTTTTTTAAGATTTTATTTATTTATTTGAGAGAGGGAGAAAGAGCACACACTTACAAGCTAGGGAAGAGGCAGAGGGAGGGGGAAGCAGACTCCCTGCTGAGCAGGGAACCCAACAGTGGACTCTATCCCAGGACCCTGGGATCATGACCTGAGCTGAAGGCAGACGTTTCACCAACTGAGTCACCCAGGCACCCCAGGAGAGAGATTTTTTTTTTTTTAAAGATTTCATTTTATTTATTCGACAGAGATAGAGACAGCCAGTGAGAGAGGGAACACAAGCAGGGGGAGTGAGAGAGGAAGAAGCAGGCTCATAGCGGAAGAGCCTGATGTGGGGCTCGACCCCACAATGCCGGGATTACGCCCTGAGCCGAAGGCAGACGCCTAACCGCTGTGCCACCCAGGTGCCCCCAGGAGAGAGATTCTTAAGCAGACTTCGTGCTGAGCATGGAGCCTGATGTGGGGCTCGTTCTTCTGACCCTGAGACCACAACCTGAGCCAAAACCAAGAGTCAGGTGTTTAACCAACTGTACCACCCAGTCACCCCCAAAATAGAAATTATTTTTTAAGATTTTATTTATTTGAGAGAGAGAGAAAGAGTGCATGCAGGAGGGGGTGGGGGGGCAGAGGGAGAGGGAGACATATAAGCAGACTCCCAGCTGAGTACAGAGCCCTATTTGGGCCTTGATCCCAGGACCCCGAGATCATGATCTGAGCCCAAGTTGGATGTTCATGTGACTGAGCCACCCAGGCACCCCAGACATTATTTTTTAGAGCGGTTTTAAGTATACAGGAAAGTTGAATGGAAGGTACAGAGATTTCCCACATATTCCATGTTTCCACCTATGCACAACCTCCCCCATTATCAGCATTCCCTATGAGAGCAGTGCATTTGTTACAACTGATGACCTACATTGACACATCACTATCACCCAAAGTCTATAATCTATATTAGGATTCATTCTTGGTGTTGACTTTTCTATGGGTTTGGACAAATGTACAATGATATGTATTCATTATTATATTATCATACAGAGTAGTTTCAGTGCCCTAAAAATCCTTTGCACGGTACCTTTTCATGCTTCCCTCCCCTTTAATTCCTGGCAACCACTTTTTTTTTAATTAATTTTTTAAATAATTTTTATTTTGTTATATCAGTCACCATACAGTATATCCCTAGTTTTTGATGCAATGTTCCATGATTCATTATTTGCATATAACACCCAGTGCACCATGCAATACGTGCCCTCCTTAATACCCATCACCGGCCTATCCCAATCCCCCACCTCCCTCCCCTCTGAAGCCCTCAGTTTGTTTCCCAGAGTCCACAGTCTCTCATGGTTCATTCCTCCTTCTGCTTACCCCTCCTTCATTTTTTCCTTCCTTCTCCTACTGATCTTCCTATTTCTTATGTTCCATAAATGAGTGAAACCATATGATAATTGTCTTTCTCTGCTTGACTTATTTCACTTAGGATAATCTCCTCCAGTCTCATCCATGTTACTGCAAATGTTGTGTAATTGTTCTTTCTGAAGGCTGAGTAATATTCCATTGTATATATGGACCACATCTTCTTAATCCAGTCATCTATTGAAGGGCATCTCGGCTCCTTCCACAATTTAGCTTTTGTGGACAATGCTGCTATGAACATTGGGGTGCATAAGGCCCTTCTCTTCACTAGTCTGTATCTTTGGGGTAAATACCCAGTAGTGCAATTGCTGGATCATAGGGTAGCTCAATTTCTAACTTTTTAAGGGACCTCCACACTGTTTTCCAAAGTGGCTGTACCAACTTGCATTCCCACCAACAGTGTAAGAGGGATCCCCTTTCTACACATCCTCTCCAACATTTGTTGTTTCCTGCCTTGTCAATTTTTGGCAACCACTCTTCTTATTGTCTCCATCGTACTGTCTTATCCAGAATGTCATGTAGTGGAAACCATACAATATATAGCTTTTTCAGATTAGTTTCTTTCATTTTGTAATATGCATTTAAATTTCCTTCACGTTTTTTCATTGCTTAATAGCTCATTTCTTTCTGGCACCGAATACTACTCATTGTCTGGATGTACCACAGTTTTTATTCTTTCTGTTACTGAAGACATCCATGGCTGCTCCTGAGTTTTAGCAATTATGAATAAAGCTGCTATAAATATTCATGTGTAAGTTTTTGTATGGAAATAAGTGTTCAACTCCTTTTGGTAAATACCAAGGGGTGTAATTTCTGGATTGTATTGGTAAGACCATGTTTAGTATTGTAAAAAATTGCCGAACGGTCTCCCAAGCTGGCTGTACCATTTTGCATTCTTACCAGCAATGAATGTGCATTCCTCTTGCTCCACGTCCTCACCAGCATTTGGTGTTGTGTTTGGGATTTTGGCCATTCTAATAAGTATGTAGTGATATATCACTGTTTTAATTCGCATTTCCCTGATGACATCTGATGAGGAACACCTTTTCATGTGCTTATTTATCATTTTTTGGTGAGATGTCTGTTCAGCTCTTTGGCCCATCTTTTAATTGGGTTGTTTCCTTATTGCTGAATTTTAAGAGTTTTTGTATATTTTGAATAATGGTCCTTTATCAGATGTGGCTTTTTGAAAATATTTTCTCTCAGTTTCTGATTTGTCTCCTCATTGTCTTGACATTTGTTTTCGCAGAGCAGAAACTTTTAATTGTAATGAAGTCCAGCTTATCAATTCTTTCATTCATGGGTTGTGACTTTGGTGGTGTATCTAAAAAGTCATCATACCCAAGGTCATCTGATTTTCCCTTATGCTATCTTCTAGGAGTTTTATAGTTCTGTGTTCTGCATTTAGTTCTGTGATCCATTTTGAGTTAATTTTTGTGAAGGGTGTTAAGTCTGGTCTAGATTTTTTTTTTTTTTTTTGCATGTGGATGTCCAGTTTTTCCAGCACCATTTGTTGAAGAACCCTATCTTTGCTCCATTGTATTGCCTTTGCTCCTTTGTTGAGATCAATGGACTATATTTACGTGAGTCTCCTTCTGGACTCTTCATTCTGTTCCATTGATCTATTGTCCATTCTTTAACCGACACTACACTATCTTGATTACTGCAGCTCTATCCTGGGTCTTGAAGTTGGATAGCGTCTCTCTTCCAACTTAATAAAGAACAACTTTAGACCTTTAATAATGTGGTAGGGTATTGGAGGAGGGAAAGTGTTTCGTTCCTGTGGTTATTTCCCTACCTTCTATTGAGCCTATACTTCTGAACTGCGAACTTCAAACTTCACACATGCTTCCCCCCTCTCTGAGGTAGGACAAGATGACAAGAGGGGGATGGAGTTGGGGATATGCTTTCCCCAGGGCCATCGTGCTCTGATAAAAGCCCAGCAGGTTAGGCTTTGGTAATAGTTTTTCCTGAGGGCAAACCTTGTTAAGAACAGAATGCTCTGGCATACTTCAAAATGGTTCCTTTTTTCCGCCCCCTGTCAGAACCATGAAGGGATTATTTTCTGATATTCATTTTGAGAATCTGATAGTGACCCAGGGAAAGCTTAAAAATATTTGGGTTCTCTCCACCTCCATGAATGGATCCCCTTGGAGTTTTTAACTCTCAGAGTTGTCCACATGCCTCCAGAAATTGACCAGTTACAGTTCAGTTTTCTCTACCCTGGCACTGGTTCCTAAGGAAATTGCTGCTCTGGTAAGTTGTGATTCTCTATATGGCCTGTTGATCTTTCTAATTTGGGGGGCAGTGGTTTGACCTAACTTCTCTCATAGATAGAGTGTTGTTAATTTTGTTCAGTCTGTTTTGCTTTCGACTTGTTAGAATGGAGTGGTGACTTCCAAGCCTCTTACATGCTGGACTGGAATCTGGAAGTCTCCCCTTTTTAAAACGTGCTTTACTGCTATAAATTTCCCATTGACCTCTGCTTTCATTGCCTCTCACATGGTTTGGTATGTTGTTTTTGCTTCCATTCATCTCCAAATATTTTCAGATTTCCCTTGTGATTTCCTCTTTGCCCTCTGGTTGAGTGTGTTGTTTAATTTCTTCCTATTTGTAAATTTTCCAATTTCTCTTTTGTTATTGATTTCTAGCCTCATTTGGGTGCAGAAGATAATTTGTATAATTGGAGTCTTTTTAAATGTATCGAAAATTGTTTTGTGGCCTAAAATATGGAATATCTTGGAGAATGTTTCATATGCACTTGACAAGAATGTATTCTGCTCTTGTGTGGTGTGTCCCATTGTGTTTGTTAGGGCTGGTTGCTTTATAGTGTTGTTAAAATCCTCTATTTCTTTTCCAACCGTTTTATCCATTATTGAAGTCTCCAAATGTAATAGAAATGTCCATTTCTCTATTTCTGTCAAAGTTTGCTTCATTATTTTGGGGTTCTATTGTTGGGGACATATATTTATAATTAATTGTTCTTGATGAACTAATTATTAAAGATTATATGTAGTTTTTTTCTCTCTTGTAACAGTTTTTGACTCATGTCTACCTTGTCTGCTTTTAGTATAAGCACCTCAGTTCTCTTTTGGTTACTATTTTCTTTTTTTTTTTTTAAAGATTTTATTTATTTATTCGATATTTATTCGACAGAGATAGAGACAGCCAGCGAGAGAGGGAACACAAGCGGGGGGAGTGGGAGAGGAAGAAGCAGGCTCATAGGAGGAGCCTGATGTGGGGCTCGATCCCACAATGCCGGGATCACGCCCTGAGCCAAAGGCAGATGCTTAACCACTGTGCCACCCAGGCGCCCCTGGTTACTATTTTCATGGAATATCTTTTTTCATGCTTTCACTTTCAACCCATTTTTGTCTTTGAATCAAAAGTAAATCTCTCATACACAGTATCATATAGTTTGATCATGGGTTTTTGTTCATTCGGTTTGATTTTATCCATACTCCCAAACTCTGCTTCGTTTGGAGAGTTTAATCCATTTACATTAAATTCATTACTGAAAAGGAAGAATTTACTTGATCATTTTGCTATTTTTTCGGCCTTATATATTTTTTGTTCCTCATTTCCTCCATTACTGCCCTTTTTTGTGTTTACTTGATTTTTTTTTTTTTGGTAGTGTACATTTTGATTTCCTTATTTCCTTTCATGTTTTTAAAATTTTTTTCTCTTAATAGTTATCATGGGGATTATAAAAAAGCTCTAAATATATAACAATCTAGCTGGAATTGGTAACAACTTAGCTGAAATATACAAAATTTAACCTTTGTACAGCTGTCTCCTACCCCTTTTATTTTATCATAAATTATATCTTTATACATTACATTCTCACTAACATAGTTTTATAATTATTGTTTTATGCATTTGTCTTTAATGTAGAGTATTTAAAGAGAGTTATAAAAATACAATAATAATGGCTTTTATATTTACCTATATAGTTACCTTTAATGGAGGGTTTTTCTTTTGTTTGTTTTGGTATGGCTTTGAGTTGTTACCTAGTATCCTTTCATTTCGATCTGAATACTCCCTTTAGCATTTACTGTTGGGTAGGTCTGCTCGTAATGAATCCTCAGCTTTTATCTGCTAATGTCTCAATTTCTCCTTTACTTTTTAAGTTATGCCAAATATAAACTCCTTTTTTCTGTCAGTACATTAAAAATGTCACTCCACTCTTTCCTTGTCTCCATGATTTTTTAATGAGAAATTTGTTGTTAACATTATTGAGGATTCCTTGTACATAATTTGGTTCCCTGTTTTCAAGGTTCGCTCTTTGTCCTTGGTTTTCAACAATTTGATTATAATGTGGCTTAGGGTAGATCTCCTTGTGTTTATCTTTCTTGAAGGTGTTAAGCTTCTTAAATGTATAGATTTGTGTGTTTTATCAAATTTGGGACATTTTCACCCAGTTTCTTTAAATGTCCTTTCTGTCCTTTGGGATTCTCATTATGCATATCTCAGTAGGATTGAACTAGGTGCCACAGGGCTCTTAGACTCTGTTCATTTTTATTCATTGTTTTTTCTGTTACGCAGACTTGACTATAGAAACTGATTCATCTTTACATCCACCAGTTCTATCTTCTGCTTCCTAGAATCTGCAATGGAAACCCTCTGGTGAGTTTTTCATTTTAGTTATTGTACTTTTCAGCTCCAGAATTTCTTCCTAGTTCCTTTTTACAATTTTTATCTATTTATTGATATTGTTTATACATTGTTCTTCCTAGAGCTTTTTGTCCATGTTTTCCTTAAAAGTGTTTTAATATGTTTAGCACAGTTGATTTAAAGTTTGTTTAGCAAGTCCAATGTGTGTGCTTCCTCATGGAGGGTTTCTGTTAATTTCTCCTGTGAATGGGTCGGTCATACTTTGATACATGCTTCATAATTTTTTGAATAATTTGTTGAAAACCAGACATTTTTAATTATATAATGGGTTAACTTGGGAAACTAGGTTCTTCAGCCTCCCCACAGCTTTTTTGTTGTTGTTGTTGGTGTAGCTGTTCAGTGACTTTTCTGAACAATTTTTGTAAAGTCTGTATTTTCTTGTCATTTGTGCTTTGAAGCTTCTGTACCTTTAGCTTGTGTTCAGCTTTTTACAGAAATTTTCCTGAATACCAAAAGTGAGAGAGGGAGGAGGGAAAAAGGCAGAATAAAAGCCTCTGTCACTCTGTACTGGGGTACTTGGTCAGGATATCTACACCTCTGCCTTTGCCTTCATTTCTTGCTTTCACTGAGCATAGACATCAGCCTAAAGTGAAAGCTCAGAGTCTTCTCTGGTCTTCTCAGACCATGCATCCTACCTTGGATAGTCATAGGACTTTTGAAATTCCTCAGTGTAAAAGTGCAGCTTTGAGTGTCCTAATATTCCTGAAGAAACTCTCTCTCTAGGATTTCTTCACAGGCTTTGGTGCTCTATTGTATGCTTCGACTATAACCTTTTGCCCCAAGTGGCCACACGTTGCTCATTTACCTTAAAAAGTTTTTGAGGAATGCCTGCTGCTATTCTTCCCGGAGTTCTGAGTTAGGCAAAACAGAAATGAATTCCTTCTGTCAGTGCTTCAAGTAGTGCCCATACAGGTAAGAACAAACAGTTAATTGCAAATAAGGTCCATTCTGCTCTCTCCAGCATCAGGGAGTAGGATCCCCCATGGGGAATGCAGGTTACCATCTTCGGTACCACCACACGTTCAGGAAGTAGGGGGGACAAAGGCAAATAAAAACGGCAGAAGGATTTCCTACTTTTCTTAAATTTTTTTTTTCATTCAGCATCTCTTTGTTAACTTTTTTTTTTTTAAAGATTTTATTTATTTATTTGACAGAGAGACAGCCAGCGAGAGAGGGAACACAAGCAGGGAGAGTGGGAGAGGAAGAAGCAGGCTCCCAGTGGAGGAGCCTGATGTGGGGCTCGATCCCAGATCGCCGGGATCACGCCCTGAGCCGAAGGCAGACGCTTAACGACTGCGCTACCCAGGCGCCCCTGATTGTTAACTTTTGACTGTTTTCCATAATTATGAAAAAGTTGACAGTTTATGTCTTGATTTTTTTCCCAATTGGGTTGTGTGTTGGGGGTGCGGTGGAGAATGTGCCCTTGGAACTGCCTACTCTACAATTTTTGCTGACCAGCATTGGATTTAGTTTTAAGGGTAAATATATTACATACTCCCAAAAGCCTTATACTGGAAATTCTCCAATCATTTCCTAGTGTCTGAAGCTTGTCATTCAGAAGATTACTCGTTACAGTGTTCTCTAATTTCTTGCATAATCATAATTTTATGTATGGTCTTATTTCTTCAAGTTTAGTTGGCTGAATATAAAATTCTTGGTTCACATTTCCCTCTTCTAAACATATGAAATATGCCACTCTATTTCTTTTCGTATAAAGTGTGGTGGATAAAATTCCAATGCTAACTCAATTTTCTTTCCCATATAAGTGACCTGGACTTTTTGCCTGAATGACCAAAACCTTACTTCCTTCTTCTCCTTTAAAAGTCAATAGTTTTATGAGAGTATTTCTCAGTAGTGGTTATTATGGGTCAAGTTTACAAGTATTTGGGATGCCTTTCCAATATGTAAGTTCGAATCTTACTATTTCAGTAGAGTTTTATTGAATTATCATTTTGGGAATGTCTTCCTATTCAATTCCTTTGGTTTTCTTCTTCACAGCTTCTTATTATAATTATGGTGGATCTTCTTTGCCTGGCTTCCCATATTTAACATTTTTTCTAAAGTTTCCTTTTAACCCTTTGTGTTGTCTATTTTCTTCTGTTACTTTTTCTCCTTTAAGCTTCATTTGTGAAATGTTTTCATTTTTCTTTCTTTCCTGAGCTCTATTAGCTTTTTCATATTCTCCTGTTGTCTTACTTTTCTATTTGTTCTCCTTTATAGTTCCTATCACCTTTAAGTGCTTTATTGAGATGTACACTTTAAAAGGATGAATTGTATCCAAATCAAGTTTAGGACCTTTTCACCATCCCAAAAGAGACCCCATACAAACATCAGTCTCTCCCTGTCCCTTGGCAACCCTCCCATCTTATGCAACCACTAATTTACTTTCTCTTCCTATAGATCTGAGTTTTCTAGACATTTCATGTATAAACAGGATCATACACGTAGTCTTTTGTGACTGGCTTCTTTAACTTAGCATGTTTTTAAGGGTCATGCATCTATAACGCACACCAGTTACCTTATTTAGTAGCATAGAGGTCTCAGATCCATGTTAAATTTTGTATATTGTGTGAGGTAGAAGTTCAGCTTCATCCCTTCACCCATAGATATTTAGTTGTCCCAACGCCATTCATTGAAGAGATTATTCTTTCCCACTTGAATTGTCTTGGCACCTCTGCCAAACATCAATTGACCACAAATTGTTATTTCTGTATTCAATTCAATTCCATTGATTTGTGTGTTTCTCTTTATGCCTGCATGCACCACAGTTTCAAGGTTTTATCTCCCCTGCTTGTTTCAGGTTTAGTTTGTTCTTTTCTCAATGTTTTAAGGTGGAGTTTGCGCTCTTTGTATCCTTTAAAATGGGTGTTCACTGCTATAATTTCCCTGTAAGTACTGCTTTAGTGGCATTCCGTAAGCTTTGGTATGTTGCATTTTTATTTTCATATATCTCAACGGATTTCCTAATTTATCTTGTGATTTTCTCTTTGACCCACTGGTCAAATTTATGGAGTGCATTCATTTCTACACATTTTTTACTTTTCCAGATTTTTGTTACTTATTTGCAACTTCATTCCATTGTGACCAAACAACAGACCTTTTATTTCAACACTTTTGCATTTATGGAGGCTTGTTTTGTGCTCTGGCATATAATCTGTCTTGGAGAATATTCCATGCGAGCTTCAGAATTGTGCTGTTGGTGTGTGAATGCTCTATAGCTATATTAGGTCTAGTTGGTTTATAGTGCTGTTCAAGTCTTCCGTTTCCTTGTTGATTCTCTGCCTACTTTTTCTATTCATTGTTGGAAGTTGGGTCTTGTCTTTATTATTGCTGAATTGTCTATTTTCCTATCAATTCTGTCAACTTTTGCTTCACAATTCTGACAGTGAAACACAGAATTGTCAAGAATTTATGGGCTGTGTTGTGGGGTGCAGAGATGTTTACAATTGTTAATAGATTCTTGATGGATTCTCTTGTATCACTACAAAATAAGCCTCTTTCTGTAGGAAGTTTTTATTTTCAAATCTTTGTTTAGCCACTTCAGCTCTCTGATGGTTGTTGTTTGCAATTATATTTTCATTGTATTTTGAATCCAAAGTATGTTTCCTGTGGACAGCATATAGTTGGATCTTGTTTTTATAATCCAGTCTAACAATATTTAATCCACTCACATTTATATGGATTTATGTATTTTGCTTTTTGTTTTCTATATGTGTCATACACCTTTTTTCCTTTGTTCTTTTTCTGATTTCTTTTTCAATTGAGTTTTTTTTTTTTTTAATTTTTTATGTAGGCCCCACACCCAGAGTGGAGCCCAACACAGGGCTTGAATTCATGACCCTGAAATCAAGACCTGAGCTGAGATCAAGAGTCGGATGCTTAACTGACTAAGCCACCCGGGTGCCCCCCAACTGAATATTTTCTAGTGTAATATTTTGATTCCTTTTATTAATCATTTTTTGTATTTTTTTCTCAGGGGTTACTCTAGGCTTTTACAAGTATATATCTTGTCAGAATCTACTTTAGCTTTATAGTAACTTAATTTCAGTGAAATATAGAAATGTAACTCCTATAAAGCTTTTTTTTGTTATACGTGTTGCATATCTATATGTTAAAAATGTATTAATACATTGTTGTAATAAATAATTTTCATAATTTTGTGTTTTAAAATAGTTGAAAGAACAAGTATATATTTATAGTTTTTTTAGTTATAAAATTTAATTGTAAAGACCAAACAGTGGTTATTGGTTAAACCAAGCCACATTAATAGCTTTGAACTGTGCAGACACTAGTTCTTAAATAATGGTGACAAATACCAATCAAATTTTTGTAACATTGTTCAGGATCTAAATAAACATGATTCTGGACATAATTCAATCCACAAGGCTAATTGAATGATAGTACAATCATCAATAATTAAACCAAAGGCATAATTTTCCAAGCCACTTTGTTAAACAGAATAAATTCTAGCTTTTTTAAAGTCTAAAGCTACAAAAAACTCAAAGCAATCTAACAATTTTTCTACCTGAGATCAAAACAGGTTTCTTGTATCCTATCTAAACATGATTCTTGACATTGAGGTAAATCTGAAATCACGTAATATGCTTTGTCAAACTTTCCCAAAGAATTTTAAGCCCTGCTTTAGAGAGAAATTCTCATGTTACACATACATATTTACATATGTTTTCCTTCTAAGACTAATGACAAATGTAGGTGGTTAATAGGCATGTAATGGGACCATGATGCTACTAATAATGTGAAAATAAAAAGTAATTCATTTATACAAAGTGTTCCTGTATGGCACAATATGAAACGGGATCTCTATGTACATACACAAGTCACCAAACATTCAGAAACTAAGCCCACTCTGAGAAAGTCATTCTATTTTTTTTGGAGCAGAGGTTGCCAAGTTGTGATGTATAACAAAAATAGTGTATAAAAGCTCCGAAACCAAGTATTAGTCTAAATTGGCAATAACTTCAACTTAAATTAAGCCCAACTAGATCTTTACTGTGGCTATGCAACTTTTGCTTTGCAGCCTGCAGGTTTTACTGAGGTAACAACCTCTTGTCTCTTGCCTCTCCTCCTTGTGCTACCCCTGCCTCCAGCTTCCTTCTTCATGGCTATGTTTGGCAATGCTTCCAAATCTCGAAAGCAAAAGAACCTGCTAAAGCAAATGAGGAGGATGAAAAATAACACTATATATGATGTACAAAAACCAACCTGAGACTATGAACCGAGAAAAAAAAAATACTAGAAGGAAGGGTGAGCAGTAATGTACCCTCAAAGGAAAGAGAACATAAAAAAACAGGGTATCTGTTCTCCTGGCCCTTCTGGCACATTATCTCCTGATTTAGAAGAGCATGGAACCAAAACGTCAAACTCTGAAAGGGTAATGACTTTGGAGGAGGAGCTAGAGAAGTGAATACATGATAGAGAAGTACAGGAGCAGCTTTGGCTGTCAATGCGTTTCTTTGCTCTGGCATTGGCAATATCAGTATGATCTTCGTTGGTGTCAGCTTTTTCTATGATCCGGTCTGTCAATTTTGAGCTTTGATCTCATTGCCCATGTCCAGGGCCCTGTTTTTTAGGTGTCCTAGGATACTGCCCACTGGAGACAGGTTCTCTTCCATCTCATCTTCTCTGACATCGTTAGTTACACGTTTAATGTATCCACCACTAGCTGCTCCAGTGATTGGTTGTTGAGGCTGACTGTTTGTCACTCGGCCTGGCTGCTTAGATACTACATTGCTAGAAGAGTTGTCTCCACCATCTCCCCATGTTGCCTTGTAGGCCTTACCAGACTCAAAGGTGTCCTATTATACAGGCAGACGCAAAGGCCACAGCACCTGTTGAGTTCCATGAAAGTCTTCTCTGCCTCTCTCGTGTCTTTATTTGGTCCAGTCTTTCTTCTATGCAGTTTAGTTGTTCCTCTTGTTCACCCAGCACAGGGATAGTCTTGATTCCTGCATCCTGAGACTCGAGGGCTAAACCAGGATTCTCCTTGTACTTCCCAGAGACTCATCAGTAACCTGGTGGGCTCTCAGCTGAATTTCTTCTGATGACTGATTATCCATGACGGATTAAGACTTCTGATAAGCACAGAAAATGAAACGTGGGCACCTGGGTGGCTCAGTCGTTAAGTGTCTGCCTTCGGCTCAGGTCACATTCCCAGGGTCCTGGGATTGAGCCCCGCATCGGGCTCCCTGTTCCACTGGCAGCCTGCTTCTTCCTCTCCCACTCCCCCTGCTTGTGTTCCCTCTCGCTGGCTGTCTCTGTCAAATAAATAAAATCTTAAAAAAAAAAAAAATGAAACGTGGATATTCAAGCAGTTCTGGCCACTCCTCTCATGCGGCAGAGGCTCGGACACCCCCCAGACTGGATCTGGAGCTGTGTCTTCCTAGCACTTCCTTATTTATGGTTTTTTGTATTAACCTTTTATTTACCATTTAACGTCCTCATTTCTTCTTGTGAATTCATTATTGAAATATAGCTTTGCTTCCACACCACCTGCTTTATGGTATCACAAACACACATTTCTATGTTATAGATAACACCACAATTATATACAAATTGTTTTATAAAATCGCTTTTTAAATCAGCTGAGGAATAGGCTATTACAATGTCTTTTATAATTTCCTACATAATTACCTTTATCAGCATTTTTTTTTTCATGAGGATTTGAATTACTGTGTGGTCTCACTTCCTTTCAGCTTGAAAAAACTTCAGTATTTCTTGTAAGATTGGTTTCCTAGGAATTAATTCTTAAAATCTGAGAATGACCTCATTTTGCCTTCATTTCTGGATAGTTTTGTTAGAAGATTCTTGGTTGACGGTTCTTTTTTCCTGTAAAGCACTCTGCATGTTATCAGGCCACTGCCTTCAGGTCTCCTCTGTTTCTGATAAATTGTTAATGGGGTTTTCTTGTACATGGTAAGTGATTTTTGTTTTCAAGATCTTTGTCTTTCAGTATTTTCAGTCTGACATGTATGTGGGTGTAGACCATTCTACTTTATGTAAGAATTTACTGATTTTCTCAGATTGTTTTTCACCAGGTTTGGGGATATTAAGCATTAAGAAATCTTCAATTTTTCTGCTTGTTTTCTTTCTCCACTCGTTTGGGCATGCCCATTACATATACGTTGGTGATTCATATTTCTCTGAAGCTATTTTTCATTCTTTTTTTTCCTGCTCTTCAGATTATTATCATCTGCATTATTTGGTTCTTTTAAAATACTTCCTGTGTTCTCTATTTGATGAAATATTATTATACCTTTACCTCCAGCATGGTCTCTTTTAGTTTTTTAAAAAGTGTATTATGATAGCTGCTTGGACAGTTTTTTCTGCTTCCAAACATCTGGGTCCACTCAGAGGCAGTTTCTTTTTACTGTTTTGAAATCCCCTTTTGGGATACACTTTAGTTTCTCCATAGATCTTGCAACTTTTTGTTGAAAACTGGACAGTTCAGGTAATACAGCAGCTCTGGAGACTCCTCCTCCCCTCCTCCCAGGGCTTGTTAGTGACTCAGCTGGACTATTTAAATCCATTTACCCTGCCCTGTACAGCCTCTGATGCTCCTCTGCAGAGGGTACAGCCTGAGAATGTGGCAGTCACCTAACTCCTCCCTCCAACCCCAAGGACACTTTTAGTAGGGTTTTTACGGTTTCGTTCCCCAGTCTCTTTGTAAAGGTTCTAGTTTGTCTGCCTCTATTGTTATCACACTGTAATTAACATCCACTAACTATTGGTGGACCTATTATTTTGGATGATGTGCTGGGGAATAAATGACCACACCGTTTGATCCAATTAAATTCAGGCCCTTGTAGTCTCTTTGAGGCTTGTTCTAGAACTAGGACTACTCTTATCTGCCTTTCATTCTGTTAGACTTATCACTAGTTTCCCCTTTTGCTTACTGCTATCAGGGAGCTACCAGTCTCCTCTTGTCTCTACTCCCACTCCAAATTTCCTTTGTTTATGGCAGCACCCTTAAGCTTGAACTTAGAGGATGCTATGGAAGCTGTTTTTCCAGCTTGCTACTGCTTCAGAGTTGGGGATGGGGAGAGTAGCCTGTTTTTCTAGGAGCGATACCTGTGGTCTATAAATAGAGCAGTGGGTGATAACTCCTGGTCTTGTTTGCTTTCCTTGCATGGCACCTCCACTCATAAGCTGGGGCAATAGTGATTAGGCAACAGTATTCTTGGTCCGCCATTGCTGGGGTAGATCTTCAGTGCTCTAAGTGGGGACTGGGTAGAGGAAGGAAGGTCCAGACCTCTTTGCTACTGTTACCTGAAATAGAGCTTCTGTGACATACAGCTTGAGGGGAGAGGGCGGGTAGAATGAGAAATACTAGCAGTCTGCTCATCCTAGGGAGAAATTGTGGGCTGAAATTGGGAGCTGGGGGGGAGAAAGTGTGTGGAGTCATGGCTCAAATACGAAAGAGACTTGCTATTCTTACCAAGCTTTAGTATTTTCTTGAATAAACGTTACTGTAATAAATGTTTTTATTTGCCATATGCTTTTATGACAGTTCCCAAGACTTTAAGTAAAAAGTATACATATATATTTACTAGTTACGGTTGTTTCCATTGAGGAGTCTACAGATCACGTTCCATTCCAATTGTGTTTCCTGATTAGTTACTTTTGAGAGAGAACATGAGGGAGGGGAGGAGGCACAGAGGGAGAGGAACTTAAACAGATTCCCCACTGAGTGCAGAGCCCGATGCAGGGCTTGATCCCAGGACCCTGATATCATGACCTGAGCCGAAATCAAGAGTCAGACACATAACGGACTGAGCCACCCAGGTGTCCCTTCCTGATTATTTTTTTAATGCATGTCTTAAAATACAAGCGATCAGAACCCTTTAAATAAGGCAGTATGCTCAAAACCTGAAAAAGCTTTCTGCTGCCATCAGTTGATTCATCAACACACAGCCTACAGAATAAATAGGCAGTTCTTTAATAGTTAAATATATTCCAGAAGTAAAGACTGTTTATAATTCATTTACAAGTGAGTCCATTACACCAGTAAATGTTGTTTCACCTGTTGTATAAAGTAAATAATGCTGTGTAAGAATTAGTCCTGGAATAGTTTGCTGAATTCCTATTTCCAATCCAGTAGATTAAAAACACAACTGTGAATGGTATAAAGACATAAGAATTATATTGTGGTAAAATCAATCTCAAAAATAGAGAATCCAGGCCCTTGCTGGATAATTTAAGACATCAGAAGTTTTCCTCAACTTAAACACGAGTGCCACACAGAAAATACTGAAGATGTCTTTCAATGTGATGAAACTACAAAACTCTAGAACATGACCATTAGGTGACCAATGTATCAAAACCAACGGGATTTAGAAAACACATCTAATTCTGAAGTAAGCAGAAATAAAAAGACAATTTACAAAGAATTATAATTAATTTCTAATCATCATCAGAGTCTGAATCATATTTCTTCCCTCGGATAGTTTTCTTTTCCAGCTTTGTGAAGTTTGTTCCAAATTTCTTTTGGCTCTGAAATGGTGGCTCCATTAAATTTCCACTAAAAATAAAGCAAATTTGAAAAGCATTTATTCTTTATGATTTAGTACAGCTGGTATGCTGACCTGCAAAAAAAAATATCTTTTCTTCCTAACCTATGGAATAAAGTTTTCTTTAAAATGCTGGTGTCAAGGAAGACGTGTATTATTCATACTGATGGTTAAGAGTCTTAAGCCCTATTTTTTATCACTAAATGTTTTTGATCAAGGTTTTATTTTCTTATCACTAATTACTGACATTTCACAAGATATACCAACAGAATTTGACTGAAAGCATAAAAGGAAATGAAAGTTTTTCTACCTCTCCTGGATATGCTGAACTTGGATTAGATCCTATTCATTCTAAGAATGACACAGGAAAATGACCTATTTTTTTTTTACAGCTTGTTATGGCTGGTATGATCCTGTTTCACATCTTTTAATGTTTAGACAAACATCAAAAAAACTCATGGAATTCATTAGCATTAACCTGGAATTGATATGAAATCTTTCAGTGATGCTTGAGAAATAACTGAGACATTTTCTTCTTTCAAAAATATCTAGGAAGATTCCTGGCACCTAGATTCTGGTTTTGAAATATCATTTGCCATTGAGAGGAACCACAGTGCCTTGGAGAAATAGTCAATTCTAGGGAGAGTCCCTCTAAGACCTCTCATCTGCACCAGAAAGAAAGTGCTTAAAGAACTATGGGGACATGTGAAAAGGACATACAAGCCTGCTTGAGAGGGGCTCTCACTGGCCAAATCTGGGGCAATTTGGGCTTCAAAATAAATAATATCAGTAACCAACTATAGCCCACTGGATAAGATAAGCCATTGCCCATTCTAATATAAATAAATGAAAAAGTTAATTAATGTGGGATATGGAAAAGTTCTTCTTAAATCACTATTTGGCTTGGTAGACAACTTGTTAACCAGTGCTCAGTTATCACCACCAGAAATGAGACAGAACACCATATACCCTATTGTGCTACACTGAGAAGTGAGAATACGACATCACTTCCACCATGTATCTGTGAGAAAATGCACAGTCCAAACCTAATCCTGAAACATCAGACAAACCCAAACTGAGGAATGCTCTACAAAATAACTAGCCTGTACTCTTCAAAAATGTCTACGTATTGAAAAATAAGACAAGCTGTCACAGATGAATGGAAACTAAAAATACATAGTAACTACATGCAACATTTTAGTATGCAGAACATTATTTGGACAGTGGTAGAATTTGAATAAGGTCTGTAAATTATATAACATTTCCCGTCTTAATAGCTGTACTGTGGTTACATAAGAAAAAGTCCTCGCTGTTGGAAAATACCCAAGGAAATATTTGGGAGTAAAGGGACAACACATCTCCAATGGTTTTGAAAAAAAAATGTATGTATTCAGAAAAAGAATGATAAAGCAAATGTAAAATGTTTAGAATTGAGAGATATGGGTGAAACATGTAAGAGAATACTTTGTATTAGTTTCCAACTTGTTTAAAGTTTGAAATCATTTCAAAATACATTTAATAAATATTAGTATTTCATTTATTATTAAGAAAGTAAAAACCTAAAACTCCAAAGTCAATTTCTACAATGTAGGGATAATTTAGGCATATGTAGGGGAGATTCAGAGGAAAAGGGACAGGGAAAAGAGAACTTTCTACTTATTGAAAAGCACTATGACTACAGAATGATCACATAATTTTATCTGTTAATTTTGCAAATCAAAAATAGGCACAGAAGGCAAGATGATAGGTTCTGATTGGTGGAACCAGATAAACTACTGGTGAAGTAGACAAGGAGATGAATGAAAAATGGAAGTTGGATTTTAGATTGTTTTCAAATTGAGACTGTCTCCACAATAAGTAATTTAAGCTGATCACAGAAATGAGATTATACCTTTCATCAGATTCTACAAGACAGGAATAGCTACATTAAAAAATCTGATGTTTACAAATAAGTCATTATCAACTTGAGTAATCTGGTTTGAATCAGGAAGAGTCGATTCTGAAGTGTCATTTTGAGTTTCCAGACTAACAGAAAATTAGGTTCAACAGGATCTGTTAGGATGAAAACTTCTATAGTTAGGTGTACTCCAACAAGACTCAATTTTATCTGTAACTCTGATTTTGTTGTAAGATCATGCTAATAATGTATGCTTTAGGAAATATGTTTTTCATTTGTGAAATATTTTCTACATCACAGCCAGAAGATCTTACTTAGCTCCATAAAATGAATGCTAACATAAAAAAACTTCTCTAAAAATATCAACTGGATTTGGAATTAAAATCAATTGTTTTGCTAAAAATTACCTGTAATTGAGAATATCGGAACAACCCAGCCTCCATTCTAAAGTTTCTGTGGTAAAGTCATCTGTATTTCCTAGGTCAGTAAATCCAACAACGTAATCTTGTGTTTTTCCATCTTTTACCAGTGCTAGTGTGGGAATGACTTTGATACGCAGTCTCTCACAAAGGAAAGGTGCTTTTTCCACATTCAGCTTCAGAAATTTGGTCTCAAGATGTTTCTTAGACAATAGCACCAAATGTCGGTCTAATATTTTACACCTGTAAATAATAGCACATAGAAAATAAAAAGCTAGAACAGATTTTTCATTTTAAAAATAAGTATCATAAAGGTGTATCCAATTTTATAGTTTTTCTGTTTGAGTCTCGTAATTTGGCAGCCAGCCCATGCTTGTGTTGGATGACTTCATTTCATTTCATAGGTTAGTTAATGGATTATGAGAGGCAGAAAAATAATCCAGTATCCTAGAAAGTCAGATGTACCCTAATGATACTTATAAAAAACAAAATACTAAATATATGCTTTCAGTCACAAGTGGTTCACAAAGTTGTCATGTTCATGGTAAGAACCAAAAACTGTCATTTCTCTTATACATGTTTCCTGGTGTCTCATACAGTGCTTGAAGGGTGACAAATCTGACTGGATAGAACTCAGAAGAGACTTTTCAGAATTAGAAATGTACACACAGTGCCATATTTGGAAGTCATTAAGACTGAATGGTGTCACCAAGAAGGAACTCTTCTGTGCAACTATCATTAAGAAGTATAGGGTAAGAGCCACAAATATGGTCATATGGTTCTAAAGAAATGAAAAATACCAATAGTAACTTTTATTAAGCCACTTTCTATTGAAAAGAAAGATGGAAATGACATTTTCTGAAAGTTAAAATGTATTTTAAACTGGTCAGTCCTCCAGTGTTCCTGAAACAGACCACTGTGATCATCTTTTTGAGCAGCAGTTCTTAATCACAGGTGTTCATTAAAGTCAGCTTTTAAAATATAAGGATGAACCAAAATTCTCTGGGAGTGGAGCTGGGAAACATGCAGGTGATTCTCATGCCCCATAAAGTTTGATAACTACTGCTTTAGATGATGAAGATACCAAATGTTTCATAGTTGTTACTTGTAGGCTTTCTGCACACTTCTTGGTATAGTTATTCCTGAATTAGGACTGGGTCCAGCAAGTTCCTGGTAATCTTGATGCCTCATCACTCTACCACTGAAGGTATCTTTTCATGTATCACAGATGTAGTACAGCAATGAGATTGTAGTGAAAAATGGAAGGAGAGAACAAGTTGATAAATGGTTCCTGAATGAAGCTCAAAACAAATGATAAATGAACCATTATGTGAGAAATATGTTCTTGAAAACTTGTAGGTTATTACTGCAGTTATATGGAACCTATTTTAAGTAAATCTATGATTGTACCATTTATTAATTCATTTTTTTAAAAGCCCAGAAGCAGCAGTCACGATGTAGTTAAAACAGCTTAGGGCTTAAATCCTGAGTTTGAATCCTCTTCTGTCATTTAGTAGATGAGTGACATTAGGTGAGTCATTTAATCTCTCCAAGTCTTGGTCTCCAAGCATGAAGCATGGGAATTATACCTACCTACTTACCTCAAAGGGTCACTGTGAATGTTCCAGGATTTTATACATGAAGTATCCAGTCTAATATGACCAAGAACTCTGATATCTACTAGATCTACCTATAAAATTTTCTAATGATTTGTTTTTTTCTTTTTTTTTTATTTTTTAAGCAATCTCTATACCCAACATGGGGCTGAACTCAAGACCCCGAGATCGAGAGTCAGATGTTTTACTGGCTGAGCCAGCCAGGTGCCTCTTGATTTTTCATTTTTGCTTGAAGGTAAGTACTCCTGGTGTTGCACTGTTTATACAACCATCAAATATATTTACTGAGCACCTGCTATGTATCAGCCATTGCTGCTCTAGGGGTAGGAAGTTGGGAGCATGGTGAACCACGGTACAGGCAAACTCTGCTTTCACAAAACAATCTAGCGGGCAAAAACATCTAATAAACATCAAATGAGATCAACCGTAGAGTCTAATATGATATTAATATATCACCTCATTATGTATGTCAGAGGCTGGCAACTTGAGAAATGTGTGCCAATGGTAAAGGGCTGAGTACCATGGTTATACAGACGGTTTCTCTGATACCCTTCTTTCCTACTCCCTTCCCACATTTTCCCTTACAGGAGATTTCACCATTTCAATATTTTCTTTCATTTTTATTACCTTAATCAGTAAGTCCCAGGCAATCAATCCCTGAAAGATGTTAATTAATAACCAAGTTACTGGGTGGTGCATTTAAGACAAGGGCCGAGCAGGCTATGGAAATGGGAGAAGAGGGCAGGGCTGAGATAGCAGCGAATGATGGAGACTCCACACTGGAGTGTGTGTCTGTCTGAGGGAGGCGGCTGCTATTCACTATTAGCAAACTGCCTTCCTACTGAATTCTAGGTCTGCTATTAAGTTATTTGATTTTTTTAAAACATCTAAAATCTGGATTTAAAAAAAAATTGTATCTCTCAATTTTTAAAAGTTGGCAACCAATCAAATTCGGGGGTTAAAAGAAAGGCTTAAGTTAAGATGTAACCTTTTCTAGGAGTATTTTCATTTTACAAGGACCCTGACTCTGTAGAGAGGCTTGCAGATCTGGGCTGTCCAAAAGTAATCACTTTCCTCTCCTTCCAGCCAAGCCTGGCACTCCCAACAATGCTTCTAGTGAAAGGCTTGGTCAACCATTGTCTCCTCATGAGTTGCTGCCTGGGAAGGAGTGAGTGAATTCAAAGCTGGTGTTCAAGGTGTTGGCCCACCACACCCAACATTGTGCCTATATCATAATAGTACCAAAAAAAAGAAATAATTCTTGTTGTGTTGACAAAAAAAAAATTTACATGTACGCCTCTTAGATATTTTTAAAGTTAACTAGTGAAAATATAATTCAGAAAATATCGAGTTCTATGGAAATAACCATGATTTTCAATAACGTTCATTTATACTTTTTTATGTAACAGGTTTTTTAGTTCAAAATAACAATTATTTAACTTTAATGGTGACTTTTACAGAAGTACAAAGAAACTTAGAAGTAGTTCCTCTAATTTTTAATTTTCCTATTATGTTAGTGTATCTCTACTCAAAGATCTCATCATTTTCAACAAGTTACTGAGGGAAACAAAGTTACCTGAATGTGGAGTCTCTGTAGAAATGGCAAACCACTTTTTTACTCTCCTTGACTTCTTGAAAAAAGTCTCTCTCACTAGGGATTTCTCTGTATTCCCCATGTCCTTTTGAAAGCCATTCCTAATTTGGAGAAAAGGGAAATATTATACACTTGAAATATCGTTCAGTACCACTTTACATTTTGGGTCTAAATCGCTATAATATTCTGTAATGAAGTTGATTTTATCTTGTAGAGACATCAATTCCTCTTAGTGATTTACTATCCTAGGTCTCTAGTGTCAGCGCAAACTGTGTTGAAGACAATCATCTGTCTTGGTAACTTCACACGTTTTCTTAGAACTTCAAAAAAAAATTTAGACTTCAAAAGACTTAAAATGTAAATATCCATTTAATTTCTCTGTTCTCAAACTACTAAAATCAGAAGCATTAGGTCCAAGTTAACACAAAACTTTGAAAAATTATGCTCCTGAGATAAAGTTACTCGGTCTTTGTAGGGGTGGTGACTGCAGCTCTGCAGCTCAAGAGCCCTGTTTGCTCAGAGAGGCAGAAACCGCTTCTATACTG
The DNA here is from genome assembly GCF_002007445.2 of Ailuropoda melanoleuca. NCBI lineage: Eukaryota > Metazoa > Chordata > Mammalia > Carnivora > Ursidae > Ailuropoda > Ailuropoda melanoleuca. The sequence goes on along the minus strand of NC_048221.1, from coordinate 67,320,638 downwards.
GCCCCCAAATGGGTGGTATCCTAGGAAGAAAAAAAATCACATGATGTCCAGAAACAATACCGATCCCACAGGTCATCTAATCCCACTACTCAATCCAATGTATCAACCCTTATCAACCGTGCCTGACAGACCTTTCAGTTTCTCAAGCTTCCTGCTACAGAAAAGGCTCATCATCTCAACTGGAAGCTTGCCTCCTTTATCAGGCAGCTTGTTTAAATAAAAAGGAGCACTGGGCTTATAGGCAGAAGGCATGGGCTTGAATAATCGTTCTACCAGTTATTAGGCTAAGAATTCTAATAACCTTTCTGAGTCTCCATTTCCTCATTTGTAAAGTGGAGATCACAAAGCAACTATCTCACCAAGTTGTGAAAGTAAGACTATCAATATGAAAATATCTACAATAGTGTCTGGCACAGGTGCTTACAAAGCAGTTGCATGTATACTCTCTAATTTTTTGAAAGGTCTTCTTACACTGAACTGCAATATATCCATAACTTTGGTCTGTGGATCTCAGCTTGGACCTAAGATTAGTGAGAAAAGTTCTAATGTCTTTCACATGGCAGCCCTTCAGATAGCCTATCTCACTTATGTCCTTTCTTCTCTACCTCTCCCTTCATTTTCTTTTGGCTGTTTCTCAAATGAAATGATCTCTACATTTCCTACTTTCTGATTATCCTCCTCTGAACAGAGACTAATTCCTCCTCGTCCTTTTAAAAAGTGGCAGATGTCTGAATGCAGCCTCCCAGAAGCGGTCCACCGAGAAACGGGCAGGAGTGCCATCTCCTTTCTTCCTCTAGACTTAAGCTAACACAGACTGCATTAATAGTTTAGGTATCCATTTCACATTGGCTTATGCTGAGCTGACACTCAACAGGAGGTCCTGGTGTTTTCTCTTTATGCGATATTTCTTTGGTCAAGCTTCTATACACAATTTAAACTCTCAAATACAATTTCTTACTGGCATGGAACATTTCACCACTTTTCTTAACTTACCAATAACACTGCCTTTAAAAAAGAATATTTGTTTTTTAAAAAGCTCTTATTATTAATTCTCATGTTTAAACAACAGGTGGAAGACTTGAACCTTTCCAAGTTCCTAAGAGGGAGGCAAGCCTACTCTGAACCTCCACCAACACATGGAGCCTCTCCCAAGACACTCAGCACACCCCGTTGCTCTTAGCACAGTTTCTGCAGAGTGCGTGCTCCACCGGGTATCTGCTGAATGGAATCAAGCAGGATGGGCAAAGATCACACTGCAGGCTGAGTCTCCCCAAGGCCTGGCAGCTGGGCAGCATCTAGTTCTCACTTAGTGGCTCTCACCCAAGCCTTTGGATGGGCTCTTCCTATTTCTCACCTGTCCTTCTGCTTACTACCAAGTCCTGTCACTAGCTGCCATAACAGGAAGACGGTACCTCAGTTGACTGAGGAATGGTGATTCGTGTGGGCCTATTAAGTGCTTATGTCACTGCATATACTGATTTCCTGATACCCCCATAGATCAGCAAATCAAAATTACTATGCAATCTATACCAATCTTTTAAAAAGACTATAAATAAAAACCATTAAAGCATCTTGTCTACTTCTTTAAAAAACATTTTAATAAAAAATCTATTAAAATGCAGTGAAAGCTCTAAAATAACACGCTCTCAGTTATTCTATGACAAATTCATTTAAATTAATTAAAAAATTAATTTAAAAAAATCCTTAAAGGCTGCAGGACTCAGGTTTTTAATGATAAATACTCAGACTATTGTTTTTTAACTGCTGACAGTTTCATTTAAGCCATTATGTATGTTCCTTACTGAAAATCAGTTAGATTCAGTCTTTCTATAAAAACATCCCAGTTATGACAACTTTTTTTAGTTGAACTATTAGCAATTAGTAACGTTACTTAACTGTGGTTGTGAAATAGGAGTTCATAGCAGAATCTCATCATACATACCTTAGATAATTATTAGCAATATAATGAAGTCTCCTGGCTTCAAAACCAGATACGTGTATATATATAAATATATTTATGCACACACACCCTATTTTAGAAAACTCAACCTATAAAAATAGAAAGTCACATTATCAAAGATTCTTTCTTTTTTGTAGCGATTCTTATAAACACTGGGAGTAAAAACATTATCAAAGAGATGCTACAGCAGCACAGACAAAACTCCCTGTTTCTTTAGAAAAGTTAAAGCTCACGTTTTGTTCACAGCCAAGTGAAGAGGAACCAGATTGGTAATAACCTATTCCAATGTGACAAAAAGCAATGAAAACCTTTTTAAACAAAATTATATTTATAGAATTTAACCCAACTGGTTTTGATCAGAGTCTACAAGTCTGTTCCACACTTCACACTCTAAGAGACCAACAAGGACAGAGCTGTGGCCACCCTTCTCTGTGACCCAGCATACATTCTTTTGAATAAATAAGCCATGTAATTGTTACATTGGAAATGCCTGAAATAATTTCTTCAATGTAAATTGCCTTACAGCTCTCATCTCACTTACATTGATCACAGCTAAATTATAACCGGCTTTACATTTACCTAAAAGAGAAACCACTGACTCCCAGTGCTCTTCCTAGTCCCCTCCATTCTCAACCAACAAATATGAGCTCAAAAATGATCTAGGGCACATTTCTTTTACTTGACTGTAGATTAACATACTGAGCAGGCTAATTTTTAATATGTCTTTAAAACTAATTTTTTTCCTCAGCAAATTTTTAACAGTGAGAGTACTCTGCAGCAAAAAACAAAAACCACCCTAAAGATAAGGACTGAAATATAACTACTTCAGCACATGTATATATAAGTTGTTAGGAGCATACTGTTAACGTAATTTCAGAAAGCAGGGCAGAGAGGTTACTTGTTTCTGCTGTTGAGCTTTCCTTAGTGCCTCAAGTCTCTTTTCTTTGAGGCGTTCCAATTCATCCTCATCCATCTGATCCAGTTTCTGAATTTCAGAATCCAAATGTTCTTCTACTAGTTTGGTAGTTTGAAGCAACTGATTTTCCAGGACTTTTGAAAACATGTCAACAGATGCATTAGCTTCCATTCTTCTAAATGGTATAGTTCAGCCTTGGTGCTAGGGAGAAAGTTTGCAAAGTTCGGGGAAAAAGAAAAAAAGTAAAGTTTCCTCTCTTGTTTACAAAAATTCCAGCACGTATATAATTTGTACTCCACAAAGTGTTCTGCTGACAAGTAAGCATTTCATATTACATTTAGGAATTTTTAATTAAATGTTTTACTTTTTTTTAAGGAGGCAGAGAGAGTGGGGGAGAGGGAGAATCTTAAGCAGGCTCCACACTCAGTGAGGAGCCCGATGCGGGGCTAAATCTCACAACCCTGAGATCGTGACCTGAGCTGAAATCAAGAATCCAACTGAGCCACCCAGACGCCCCTTACCGAAATGTTTTAAAACTGAATTTTCAATAGGTTAAAGTCATACCACTCAAAGATTACTTAGAGCAAAGTTTAGGTGCTTCTGATTTAGTTTGTGTTTCATTACAATAAAGCAAAGACAAGTCTTTAAGACCAAGAGAGAAATGGGTAGTTGGAGTTCTATCTAATGATATATATTAACAGTATTTTTTTATCTTGATCTCAGGATTATGAGTTTGAGCACCAAGTGGGGTGTAGAGATAAGGTAAATAAATAAAATTTTTTTAAAAAGAAAAAAAAAACAACAAAAAACAGTATTTTTTTAAACCACAAGAGAAATAAAGCAGAAATGACTGAATAATACTGAAGCTTAACTGTAGTGAGGTTTTACACATACATCTACAAAACAAACTTTGCTTCAATACAGAAGAGCGTTGAGCCAAAAATATATTTTTCAAGGTCTCTACCTAAATGATTTTCATTTAACTCCTGAGAAAGTGCATTACAATTGTAAAGAACAGTGCCTGGTGTTCCCTTAACTTTAGTTTTCACTGCTGTTCTCTATGACTAACAAAATCTCTGATGTTACAAAGACTCATACTGGTATGGATCTACGGACAGTGTTCTTAACTTTGATGTAAAACAGTGTCACTCTAAATGTTAAAAATACTGATTTTCTCATCAGTCCTTTATGTAACATAGTTTAAAAACAGAATCTAATTCAGATAGGAAAGGAAGCTCTATCCCAATTACACATTTTATAAGATGTAGTATTTTCTGACAGCTCAGATGGAAATTTTATGTGTACTCCTGGGTTATTACTACAGAAATGTAATTTATAATTTGCTTATGAAAGCAGGAAGCTGTTGCATTTCAATTAACTATGGCACAGTTGCAAATACTACTGAAGAACCTTAAAAAAAATCTTAATAAACTTTGGACTCACTGACCCAGTTACTGACATATAGCCTGGCCCACACAAACCCTCTACAACTGCTGAACTGAAAAGTAGTCATCTTGCAAACTTCACTTTCGATTCTTTTTTCTTCACAGGAAAAGCAGTTGAAAAGCACACCTGATTTCATCTTTGTATCCCCAGAACTAGCAGCGCTTGGAACACAGCAGGTGCTTAAACAAATATTTAATTTTGAATGAACATGTGCCTACTTTCTGTTCAAATTTCCTTAAGCTTCAAAAGTATTTGAGTTTAAAAAACCAAACTGTAAGCTCCTTATAAATGCTATACATTTTCAAAGAATTGTATTTCAAATATTATAAAATAATTTCACACTTCCTATCTCCAAAGAAAAGTGTCAGTTAGGCTGTTTCCCTTAGGGTTGGAGCCGGATGAGGCAGGAAATTGGTTACTGAGACACTGACTTACATGTCAGAACCTGTTCTTACTAGAGGTATAGTGGATGCTGACCCCTGGAGTTTTATGAGATGAACTCAGTTTAATTCTGGGATAATTGGGAACAGAAGCGAATAACAAGAGCCGTTCTGGGGACAGGTGATGGTAGTCACCGCATTCACAAAGGGGAAAGGAGACGGCGTAGCGATCCCGATAACTTTTCATTCAAATCACAAACCTGATTCTTCCTTTTTACAGTTCACCGGGGACAGTGGGAAGGGGCTTGTCCTCAAATTAGCTAACCGTTTCCTTGACTCCCCTACATGCACCCGCCAAAACAACCTTAACTGCACCCAAGGCATCTTCCGAGAAGCATCCTCGCCATTCCCTGACCCCACAGGGACAGACCAAGGCGGAGTTCTGGTGGCCCCGGCTTCAACACCTCCCGGGGCGCATGCGCGAAAGCCGCCTCCGCCTCACTGACTCCGACGTCTGGGCCGCGCCCCTCCCCCGCCCTGGCCAGATGTTGAGTGGTGAAGTGTCCATCAGCACCGGGAGATGGTGGTCCGGTTTTTTCACACCATCCTCTGCCTCACCTGAACTCTCGGTGACACCTGAGAAGTGAGGAACTAACTGCTCCAGAAAGGCAGTCCACTCTGGCTTCACCCTCGCAGCAGCTGCCAGTGGCTGCGAACCGGCCGTCACTTCCGCCTGCCCTTTTGGTTGCGGCCCTCACGCGATACAACCTGCGACGACCGAGGAAGTGGGGAGGAGGGCGTGGGGACGGTGAGAGCTTCTGCGCGTGCGCAGCTCCCATCCTCCACCCGGAGATTTCCGATTTCTTAGCCTCGCTCTGGGTAAACGGCCCACGGGGGAGGGAGCAAAGTATGCTGGAGGTTGTAGTTTATCAGTGCTCGGCCTGGCCGTGTTGGACTTCCTTAGGCTCTGAGCTTAAGTAAACACAATGTTACATCAGACACTTGATAGCTATGGTCTTGATCCGGAGTGACACTCCAACTTCGCTTCCATCGTGTTTAATGAACACTGTTTTTTTTTAAGTTGAGGTATAACTTACATAGCATGGTTAGTTTTTACATACTAGCACCCGTAATATCACCGTCCAGATCCAGATATTAAACATCTTTGCCACTCCAGTAGGTTGGTTCTCTTTGAACTTCCCTAACACAAATTATTAGATCTTGCTCTCACTTTGAATGTAAAGATTAATTTCTATTTCGGGGAATTAAGGGGTGTGTCCTTGTTTTGTTCATGATAATTATTTTTTAGGGACTGAACAGACTTCTTAATTCATGGACGTTACTGAGAGTCCCTATTTGTCCCAGATTTATTACCTAAGGTGCCTATCACTGGTTCATTGTGTTTCTTTACTGAACTGCGTGCGGCTGAGAATACAAAGATACAGAGGTGGAAGGAAAGCCCAAGACTTACTTCTGAACCGGGCTCCAAAACTCCAAGTTTGCGTTCCCCGCAGAGATGGAGCTGACAAGGGGAATTTTCAGCATCATTGTCTGTCTCAGGGTTCTAGAACCAAGAGACCCCGCTGTTATCAGCGCGCGGCGGACGCTTGAGGAAAGGGGGCGCTCGGGCTCCCGCCTAGGCGGTGGGTCAACTGGAGACGCTCTACCAGAAGCGCAGCTCTCGATGAGCCGCGCCCTGCGTCCCCACGCCGAGGCGGCGGGGCGATGCGCTTGCGCACTGAGAGCTCACACCATATGTGCCCTGTCCCAGTGCGCGGGTCTGTGGAGAGCCGGGTGCGAGAGGCGGCAGTGCGAGGGGAACCGAGCTGAAAAGAGACCAAAGTCGGCTGGGGGACAGTGGGTCTGTGTGAGACCGAATAGAGGGGCTGGGGCTACGAGCGCCGCTGACACACGATGGGGAAGAAGCAGAAAAACAAGAGCGAAGACAGGTAGCCAGTGACTGGGTCCGCACGGCGGCGTCCAGCGCAGCTCAGTGGTTCGCGTGGGTTCCGCCGGCGCGGGGTGGACGGGGGACGAGGCTCGCTCCCGGCACCACGGGGCACCGGGCCTGGGTCCAGAATGGGCACCACGGTCCAGTTCCGGGCGGGCGCCGTGGGTCTCGGCGGCCGGAGGGTTCTTCCAGTCGAGGCTCGGTCCCGCCGCTACCCCTCACCCGGCCTGGAAAGAGGGACTTCCTGAGTGAGGAGCGGGCAGTGGCTTTGGTGTTCCCTGCCCCCACGGAGAGGGACTCGGGTGGCTTCGCTGGGCTGGGGATGGCCTAGCCAGCGTGGCTCCGGCCAGCGTGAGAGTTGTTTTGCGGCGCTACTGGTGAGGGTCAGGGAAGAGTTCTTTCTGTGCCTTTGTACCTGTGAATATTTGAAGAGAGAGGGGAGTTCGAATGTGAGTGTACCTACAACTAGGTTTTTTAACTCTGAGCCGCTCAGATGAGTTGGAGTTACAGGGAGGTGTTTAACAGGCAATTCCGTCTCAATTTCATTTAATTTGGTTACAGTTCCCAATTATTTAAGGTCTGGTTGTCCAGACTCCATGCTTTTCGCTTTCCTTCTTCCGGCCTGTCTTTTGGTGATTTCTTTGCTGTTTAGCACCTCCCCTTAAGAAAGGAGGAGGAGGAGACAAAACCAACCAACCAGGGCCTCTCCTTTCTAACCACTTAAAAGACTTTTGGGGGAGGGAGTGTAAGGGTGTATGTAGAGTTACGTACCCCGAGATTTTTGCAACATTTCCGTGTGTCACATTCGATTGAATCCTTTTACTCTTTTCATTCAAAATTTACTCTCTGGGAGTGAACATTTGTTATATTTCACCTTTGTATACCCGTCACCAAACTTAGTTCAAATACTAGGGGGAGAGAGTAAGGAAAATTAAAAACAAAAACAAAAACCAGGAACAACCATCTCTGATAATTTTGACTCAAACGGGTATCAGGTTTTGAAGTTAAAATAAGATTACTAATTATAAATTCCTGGATTGTTTGCTCACCTGACACCACTGATGAGTGGAGTTAAAAGACACCAAGGTGAGTCTTGTATTTCAGCTACAGATCTATTGGAGGAAGTTAATTGGCTTGCAGACTAGAACTTGTTAATCAGACCGGGTAAATGAGAGAAAATAAGCAGACTTCTGGGATATTTAGTGGGACAAAAATTTCTCTGCTTTTGACAGGATGTTTTGACGCATAGAATATATTTTTATGTCACCCGTGTACAAAAAGTAGAGGAGTATAATAAAGCTTTGTATACTAATTAGCCGGTTTCAACCATGGTTGTCACACGACCATTCCTGTTCTATCCACCTGCTAAGATACTTTAAAGCCATCTCAGTCTTCATGTGTTAATCCTTCAGGTGTATCTGAAAGAGAAATACTTGAGGGAAAAAGCAACTGCAGTTATCAAGCCTAAGAAATATTAAGAAGGATTTCTTAAATATTATAGAGTATCCACTCAGTTTTCTAATTTCATTTTCTTATTTAAAAAAATTTCTCTCTTTTTTTTCTTTGCCTTTGGTTTGTTTGGTTCAGGATTGCAGAAGTCCGTTCTTTAGATTAAAAAAATACATGTATGTTACTCTTTTGCTTACATCTTTTGCTTTCTAAGCTTTTTCATAATGGAATAAAGCTATTCAGAGGGGAGATACTTATTCTTGTTTATTTTTAGAAAAAAGAGAGTGTTTCTTACTGATTCATAAAGATTTTGGTGAGTGATATAAAGTGTAAACACTGGAGCCTGTTGTTAAATTATTGGTTTGGTAGTGTAGAAAAATGCTACTACTGGTTTTCTACCCCTTCAGACTAACCTGTCTGATATAAGACTAATCTTATATTTTGGCTCATTTTGAAGGGTAAGTGGTAGCAGTGTAATTGAAAAATTTATTTTCTCATATGCCAGTATCAAGTTTGTTTTTTCAAATGCTTCATGGACTCATTTGCTTGAATGCCTTTCAAAAAAGTGTCTTAGAAATCCTTGGGTTTTGCATAGGTCTGCCTTTGGCCTTTTTACTTTGGCATTCCTCATAAGATATTTTGGAGGGATGGAGGACAGGGGAGATATTTTGGGAGTGGGGAGTGAGGAGGGTAGCAAGAAGTTACACTACTGGCGAATTAGTTTGCTTTGATCTTCGCTATATTTAAATACAGTTTTCTTCAAAGATATTTTGCTTTGATCTTCTCTATATTTAAATACAGTTTTCTTCAAAGATATTTTGCACGTTTGTAAAAGAAACAAAAATATACACTGGGAAGAAAGTCTAGAAAGAGAGGGCCCTATTTTAGGATTAATATTCTTGTTTGTGTAAAATGAGATATTTATCTGGTTTTATTCTCTTGTATAAAGATCTGCACTTTTAAAGATTATACATTCATCCCACCACCCCTTCCCTTTCAAGGTATGAGGCCAGGTAGAACTGGGTGAGAAACAAGATACAGGAAATTGAGTCACTTTTCAGGTTGGAAAGAATAAAAAATACTTGATGGTTTTAATCCTTACGTATATTTAATCCTTATTTTAACTTCTCAGTCACTCAGTGTTCATTTAAAATTAGGTTTTATTTCATCTGAGTATCTAATTTTATTTGGGTAGCATATGCTTTGTTATATCAGTGACTGACTTTGTTTAAAAACTGAGTTCTCAAATTTTGTTCCATCTTGTGTAATTCTGACAATGAGATTTTGAATATCTTACATTCAGCAAGTTTTCCTGCCTTTTTTCAGTTGTCTGGAGAAACTCTTGATGAGATAAGGGCTAGGATTCAATACCTGTAGATCATACAAAATATAAGGCCAGTATTTTCATAGTTCTCACAGTCATCAGTTTACATAATGGGACCTTATGGGATCTTATGTGTTCTAGTGATGTCCTACTGTTTCCATTTACACAATATGATTGATGTTCTCTTACTGATGCATGTATAGAAAGAGAGAATCTAGTTTTTCACAGCCTCCAGTTCTTTATTCTGGCCCCTTTTTTGTTTGATCCCTTAAATGTGGTATTTCTGTTTTTCAGTTTATAAAGAAGTTGGTGTGTCACCGTAATAGGATTAATAGAATACAGAGGGAAGGAAGATAATTATTTCATTATCTCACCATCAGCTGTTATGGAGGTGGGGATGTCATTCAGGAACTAGAAGGTCTTTGAGGATTCCGTAGAGTTCTAGGGTATGTTCAGCATCAGGTTATTTTTTACTGTGTTTCTGTATACCAGCAATGAACCAGGATTGTGACTCCACTGTTCTTTGCTTTTGTTTTTTTAAAGATTTTGTTTATTTATTTATTTGACAGAGAGAGAGAGCCAGCGAGAGAGGGAACACAAGCAGGGGAGTGGGAAAGGAAGAAGCAGGCTCCCAGTGGAGGAGCCTGATGCGGGGCTCGATCCCAGAACGCCGCTTAACGACTGCGCTACCTCTTTGTTTTGACTCAGATATTATTCCTGTCATTACTGACAAATTCCCTGGTTTCTTGGGGCTCCTGGGTAGCGCAGTCGTTAAGCGTCTGCCTTAGGCTCAGGGCGTGATCCCGGTGTTCTGGGATTGAGCCCCGCATCAGGCTTCTCCGCTGGGAGCCTGCTTCTTCCTCTCCCACTCCCCTGCTTGTGTTCCCTCTCTCGCTGGCTGTCTCTATCTCTGTCAAATAAATAAATAAAATCTTTAAAAAAAAAAAATTCCCTGGTTTCTTGAGAGTTCCAGCTATCTCTCAGACCGTTGCCTAACCTTTAGATGGTTGCTCTAATGTCAGACATTCATCCTAGTCAGTAAGGTATGATTAGGGTACCAAGGTCCTTTCCCTGTGATAGAAAACATGGTGATCTTCTTAAGTAATCTGCCCAAAAGGAGCTCTGACTGTAGCAGGTAGTCCGGAGCTTTCAAGAGTGGGAGTTGGCCAAGTGGCAAATAGTCTAGCTCAACAAAGGAATTTATTTCTCATTTGTATATACTTAAATTAATAAAAAACCCTCTATCTGCATATATTAGATCAAAAAAGAAAAAAGATGTATAGTCCAAGAGTTTTCTTGGTTTAGCTTGTCCCTGAACTGATACTTTAGGAAATTAATATGTGGAAGGAAGAGAAGTCCTAGTTTGCCATAAATGAATAAGAAAGCAGATGATAAACTTTTGTTGTTAGCTTGTAGTAACTTTAGCCTTCTATAATGGTGATCTCTGGGGAGCTGATGTAGCCATTTTTCATGTTGTTTGCCCACTAAGTGCACTTTATTTATCTAAGTTTCTTCCATTCTTGCATTTGATCCATAAGGTGAGCAAAGCATTGTTTAATAGAAGAACTGAGTGTCAGTGTTTAGGTTAGAACAGTGGTTCTCAAACTTTGGTTCTACCACCCCTTTACACTCTAAACTTACCAAGGAACTAAAAAGGTTTTTATTTTTGTGGGATATGTGGATACTTAACTGTATTACAAATTAAAAGTTCTTAAAATAGTTATTAATTTAAAAATAAAGCGAGGGGCTCCTGGCTGGTTCAGTTGGTAGAGCATCCAGCTCTTGATCTTGGAGTTGTAAGTTCAAGCCCCACCTTGGGCAAAAGTTTACTTAAATAAAATTTAAAAAAACTAATAGATACATTACATATTAACATAAGTAGCATTGTTAAGTAATTGTTTACAAAAAATAATGAGAAGACTGATACTAAACAGTTTTGCAAACTGTCTGGCTTAGTAGAAGAGAACTTGATTCTCATCTGTTTGTGCATTCAATGTTGTAGCAATATCACACATCATATGACCTCTGGAAAACTCCACTGTACAGTTGTGAGAAAATGAGAATGAAAATAGCCTTTTAGTGTTATTTTGAAAATACTTTTGATCTCTTGAATTAGTTTAGACCCCCTGAACAGGTCTTGGGGACTACTTTGAGAACAGCTGATTTAGGGATTCCTAAACTAGATTTGGGCCTTTGTGAGATATTTTCCAAGCTCTTTGACCATCATTAATGTTTGTCTAACAGATAATAGAAATGTGTAAGAAGTACTCAAGGACAGCTTAAGACATCTGTGGTCCTGTTCATGCTCTTGATATTTTACCCACTTAAGATTTTCTTTTTTAATGTAATAGGTGAATTTGTCAAGTTCTATTAAAAATCTTTTGGGATTGGTTTTAATTAAGTTTTTAGAATATTTAGATGACAAGTATACTTGTCATCTTTGTGATATTGAATCAGCTCATTCAAGAAATTTTTCTGCTTGATCACTTAAGTGCTAAGTGTTCTAGGTGCTCAAAATAAGTGGTAAACAAATCACTAATAGGACATGCTTCTCTGGTTAATTGTATATAAGTAAAATTTTCTTTCTTTTCAGTCTTGAGAATATTTCTCTTTTGGCTTATTCCTAGGTATCATGTAGTTTGGTTGCTGTTAATATAGTAGTTTTTCTTTTTTGCTTAATAAGAAAACTTTTAAGGTGGTTATCTGTGTCTGACCAACTTAGTGAACTCTTATTAGAATAGGTGTGTAAAGGGTGAGGACTAAATTGTGATTGGGTTATTAGTTTGTGATAATAGGTAAATAGTAAAGAGGGGGAGAGTAGGGAGAAAAAGACGTTACGGCAGCATTCAAATGTTTTAGTTAGTGACACCCAAATGACTCCTTTTTCTCACCCTTTCTAATTTATGCCTTGTGACAAATATGAACTGTTGAGAAATTATAGTCCAAAATATACATGTATTTTGAACCCTTATTAAATAGTATTGAAGTAATCACAGTAACACAGCCAGTCCTAGCAGTAACTACCGTATTTATGTAATTTTAATGAAAGTACTTAATGTAGAACCAATAACCATGTTATAATTAGTTTGAGAATCTGGAAGGAAGGAGAAAGTATAGAGACTTAAGAATTATTATATAATATATAGAAAAGGGAAGTGGGATTTAACACAATAATGTGATTGAGGTTTAGAACCTCTCAGCTCTTAAGCCAAATCCAACTCTAGAACCCTGTGGCTTTTCACTCTGGTATACTCGTTGATTTAAGAAATGTTGATATTCCAAAATATAGATTTTGGAAAAAATTAATATCTGCATAGAATCTTTATTGGTGAAAGAACTATTAAAGAACTCAAAAAAAGAGGGAGAATAGAAAAATGACAGCCATTGTCTGTAGGTCAGTTAGTGCCAAAATTTCTTTAAAGAATTTTCCCCCTTAACCAATTTAATTATGTAACTGCTTATCTTGTCTGTATGTTTAAAGTGAAAGCAATGACAATTTAATGTTTCAGTCCTTCCCATTAGACACATTATATAACTTTTCAGATATATTCTTTCAGAGGAATCTGTTTTTCACCAGAAAGTAGTTATTTTTTAGAATAATTGGTTTTTATTCCTCCTTTTGGTGATAAAATACTTTCCACTGAAATATAAAATATTTATTTGGCTTTTCTGTTTCTGAAACTTTATTCAAACCATAAAGCTTGGATAACAGTCTGTAAAAATACAATTGAGTACTGTTTTAACTCAAATTTATGTCATTAGGTTTCGGGTACTGGAGTTTTGGTGAAGAGGTATGACTGATGATATTGTAGTTGGCATTTCTTCTAAGTCTAGAATCATGTTCTAAGATTTAATTGTATGAATATACTACATTTTATTTACCCATTCAGCAGTTGATGGATGTTGGGGTTGTTCTTTTTGAATCATACTGCTGTTATGAATATACATTCTGTTATGAATCATACTGCTATAAAAATACCTGTACAAGTTTTTGTGTGGACGTATGTTTTCAGTTCTGGGGTTTATACCTAGGAGTGAAATTGGTGGGTCATAGGTAACTCTGTGTTTAACTTCTTCAGAAACTGTCAGGCAGTTTAACTTTTTTCAGGAACTGCCAAAGCTGCTGCTCCATTTTACATTCCAATCAACAATGTATTAGAATTCCAATTTTTCCACATCTTCATCAACCCTTATCATCTGATTTTTTGATTTATAGCCATTCTAGTGGTGTGAAGTGTCTTCCTGGGATTTTAGTTTGCATTCCATGGTGGCATAAGATGTTGAGTATGTTCTCGTGTGCTTATTGGACGTTTGTATATCTTGTTTGGAGAACTGGCTATTCAGATCCTTTGCTTATTTTTAAATTGACTTCTTTATTCTTGAGGAATACGAGTTTTTTATATATTTTATGTTATTTTATTTTTTTAAAGATTTTATTTATTCATTCGACAGAGATAGAGACAGCCAGCGAGAGAGGGAACACAAGCAGGGGGAGTGGGAGAGGAAAAAGCAGGCTCATAGCGGAGGAGCCTGATGTGGGGCTCGATCCCATAACGCCGGGACCACGCCCTGGGCCGAAGGCAGATGCTCAACCGCTATGCCACCCAGGTGCCCCTATATTTTAGATACAAATCCTTTATCAGATATTATTTGCAAATATTTTGTGCCATTCTGTGGGTTATTTTCTCTCTTAGGAGGTTTTTTTGTTTTTTTTGTTTTTGTTTTTTTTTAAGATTTTACACCCAATGTGGGGCTCAAACTCAAAACCCTGAGATCAGGAGTTTGCATGCTCTACTGACTGAGCCAGCCAGGTGCCCCTGTCTTTCCACTCTTTTGATGGTGTCCTTTGTAGCACAAAAGTTTCTAATTATGATTTATCTATTTTTTCTTTGGTTGCAGTGCTTTTGGTGTCAGGTCTAAGAAACTATCACCAAATCCAAAGTCATGAAGATGACTTAATGTTAATTAAATATTAATGTTTGTGTGCAGGTATTTTTCTTTCTAGTAGCTTTGTAGTTTTAGCTCTTACAGTTAGATGATCAAGCTATTTTGAGTTACTTTTTGTTTGTAATGTGAGGTAGGGATCCAACTTTATTTTTTGCATGTGGATATCCAGTCGTCCCAGCACTGCTTGTTAAAAAAGCTTTTCTTTCTAATTCCTTGTCAAAATCAATTGACTGCATGTGTAAAGGTTTATTTCTGGACTCTCAATATTGTTCCATAGATCTTTGTGTGTTTATGGCAGTACCACACTGTCGTGATTGCTGTATTTTTGTAGTAAGTTTGCAAATTTGAAAGTATGATTTTTCTAACTTCTTTTTCAGATGGTTTTGGCTATTCTGTGTCCCTTATATTTCCATACAGATGTTAGGAATCACTTTCAATTTCTGCAACAAAAAAGGAGGCAAGTTGGGATTTTGATTGGGATTGCATTTCACTGTAGATCAATTTTGGGAGTATTGCCAATATTATGCCTTCTGATCCATGAATGCGGGATGTCTTTCCACTTATTAGGTCTTCTGTTTCAGTGATTTTTTTTTTTTTAACGGTTTAGAGTACAACGTTTGCATTCTTTTAAAAGAGTATTCCTAAGCTTTTAATTCTTTTTTACGCTATTGCAAGTGGAATTAGTTTCTTAAGTTCATTTTCAGATTGTTCATTACTAGTGCATAGTTTAAATACGATTAATTTTTGTATATTGATCTTCTATCCTGCAATCGTAGTGAACTCATTTATTAGCTCTAATGGTCTTTTGTGTGTGCGTGTGTGTGCGCGTGTGTGTGTATTCTATGGAAACGATCATGTCATCTGCAAGTTCAGATAGTTTCTGCCTTTTCCAGTCTAAATGTCTTTTGCTTCTTTGTCTTTTTGAAAGCTCTGGTTAGATTGTGCAGTACAATGTTGACTAGAAGTGGGGGAGAGTAGACATTCTTGTCTTGTTTCTTAAGGGAAAAAAGCTTTCAGTATTTACCCATTAGGTATGATGTTAACTATGTTTCACCCAGATGCCCTTTTCCAGGTTGAGGAATTTCCATTCTATTCCTAGATAGAGTGTTTTTACCATGAAAAAGTGTTAAATTTTGTTAAATGCAGTTTCTTCATCTTCTGAGATGATCATTTGGTTTTGTCTTTTTTTCTGTTTACATACGTTGTATGTTGAATCAACCTTGCTATACTGGGATAGATTCCAATTAGTCATGGTGTATAATTCTTTTCATGTTTTTGGATTTGGTTCCCTAGTGTTTTGTTGAGCATTCCATTTTTTCCCTTTTAAACTTCCTATGTAGCTGTTTTGGTTTGTCTTTTGGTAAACAGTGTAACATTAAATTTTTATAATAGGACTTGATACCCTGTCTTTAAGGGTTTAAAGTCACTTATATTGCTTGTATTAATTATATATTTGACCTTACCTCGGCCATCTATTTTGTTTTCATTTGTACCAATTCTGCCATGCTTTATTTCTATTTTCTTCCTTTTATCCAGAGTTAAAATTTATACATGCTATTCTTATTTTTTTATGTGGTTAGATTTGAAATTTTACCTTGCATGTAAAAAGTCAGTATTTAATGCTCCATAAAATAGTACAAGGACAGTCATGCAACTCTCCAGTATTTTCATTTTATTTCATAATCCTTCACTCCAGGTCAGTGACCTTTTACTTAAAGTTAGATTCTACTTAAATGCCAGACTGAACCTAGAAAAAAACAGGCACGTGTATTTTCGGTTTTCAAGAATTTAATTTGCTCTAAAGTCAAAATAATGAAAAGTGATTTCTTCTTTTAGGCATATTTATTAATAGCTAAAAAAGTCTTAAAGAATGAAATGTTGGGAAGGCATTACCTTCCCAGACTCCAGAAATTATGAGACAAAGTAGTAGGTTCCTGATTCATTCCAAAGTTTACTTTCTGTTCATGCAAGCTTGTAATATTTTTAAATATAGGAATTGAACTTTTTAATATAAAAATTTCAAGCACACAGAAAAGTTGAAGAATAGTATAATGAACCCCCAAATACTCATCACCTAGATTTAATCATTACGAGTATTTTGTCCCCATTTTTGTTATATGTACTTATTTTATAAATACCTTGACATTTTCTCCCTAAACGTGTTTTTATACAACGACAGTACTCTTATCCCACCTAGTGCAATTAACACAAATTCTCTAATATTTAATATTCAGTCCATATGTCACAGTGGCTTTTCAGTGTGTTCAAATCAGGTTGCAGACAAGGTTCACACTACATTCATTGTGGTGTAGCTTATAGTGTTTAAAATTCACACTTTCATTATAGGTAGCTGGCTAAAATTTTTTTTTTCTATGTAAATTTTTCCTCCCTGCTCTCACTCTGAATTTAGAGTGATCAGAATTTGGTTATCTCAGCCTCTTGGTAATATGAGGTGAGAATTATTAGACTTATAAGTTGTAACTGCATTCTTTGCTGTTTGGTTTAAGAACAAAATTGTTTTGCAAGCCTACAAACTTACTACTACTGAATGATGAATAAAGTGTTAAGTTGTATTAGCTTGCTCTTATTGATATGAAATATGTAATCTTGTGAAATTTTTTTTGAGGTGAAGTTTACATAACATAAAATTAACTATTTTAAATATGTAATTCTGTGGCATTTAATACATTCACAATGTTGTGCAGTCTCTTCCCTAGTTCCAAAACATTTTATCTCCTTCAAAGGAGATCCTGTACCCATTAAGCAGTCACTCCCCATTTCCCCATTCTCTGAGTTCCTGGCAACCACTAATCCATTTTATGTCTTTTGGTTGACCTTTTCTAGTTATTTCATATAATGGAATCACACCACGTATGACCCTTTTTTTAAAAAAGATGTATTTGAGGTAGAGGGAGAGTGTTTGGAAAAAGGGGGAAGGACAGAGGGAGAGAGAGAATCCTAAGCAGACTCCCTGATAAGCCCAGAGCTCCACATGGGGTCTAATCTCATGACCCTGAGATCATGACTTGAGCCGAAACCGAGTCAGATGCTTAACTGACTGAACCACCCGGGCACCCCCATGTATGACCCTTTTATGTTTGGATTCTTTGACTTAGCATAATGTTTTGGAGGTTCTTCCATGTTGTCAAATGTATCAGTACTTCATTTTGTTTTTATAGGTGAATAATATTCCATAGTGTGTATATATGCCACATAATGTTCATCCATTTATCCAGTGATGGACATTTCGATTTTTTCCACCTTTTGGCTACTGTGAAAAGTGCTGCTATGAATATTTGTGTACAGGTATTGGAATCCCTGTTTTCAGTTTTCTCGAGTATATATCTAGGCATGGAATTGGTTGGTGGGTCATATGGCAATTCTATGTTTAACTTTCTCAGGAACCACCAGACTTTTTTTTGAGTGTAGTTGACTCACATTATTATGTTAGTTTCAGATATACAGCATAGTGATTGGAGAAGTTTATACATAATGCTAAACTCTCCATAAGCATAGCTAGCATCTGTCACCATACATTGACTGTATTCCTTATGCTGTTTTTTATTCCTTTTACTCATTCCATAACTGGAAGCCTGTATCTCCCACTCCCCTTCATCTATTGTGCCCATCCCTCCATCCCCTCCCCTCTTGGGACCCATCAGTTTGGTCTCCGTATTTACAGGTCTAATTTTGCTTTTTATTCTTTTATTCATTTTTTTTGTTTTATTTTTAGATTCCACATGAATATGATCATGTATTTGTCTTCCTAAATCAGATTTTTTTCTCTTACTGTCATACCCTCTAGGTCCATCCATGTTGTCATAAATAGCAAGATCTCGTCCTTTTTTATGACTGCATAATGTTTTATCATATATATACACACCACATCTTCCTTTTCCATTTGCCTGTCAGTGAACACTTGGATTACTTCCATATGTTGGCTGTGATAATGTTGCAGTAAATATTGGGGTGCATATATCTTTTTGAATTAGTGTTTTAATTTTCTTTGAATAAATAGCCAGTAGTGAAATTACTGGATCATATTGTATTTCTATTTTTAATTTTTTGAGGACCCTCCGTAAATTGTACCATTTTACTCTTCCTGGGCGCCTGGATGGCTCAGTCAAACATCTGCCTTTGGCTTAGGTCGTGGTCCTAGGGTCTTGGGATCAAGGCCTTGCTGAGCAGGGAGACTGCTTCTCCCTCTCCCACTCCCCCTGCTTGTGCTCCCTGTCTCTGTCAAATAAGTAAATAATAATTAAAAAAAAAAAGTCCAATTTCTTTTACATGTAGCTGGCCAGGTTTCCCAGGACGATTTATTAAACAGACTGTCTTTTCCACATTGTATATTCTTGCCTCCTTTGTCATAGATTAATTGACCATATAAGTGTTGGTTTATTTCTGGGCTCTCTGTTCCATTCCGTTGATCTATATGTCTGTTTTTGTGCCAGTATAATACTGTTTTGATTACTATATCTTTGTAGCATATCATGAAATCAGGGATTTTGATACCTACAGCTTCTCCCCATCCCCCAAGTTTGCTTTGGCTATTTGGAGTCTTTTGTGGTTCCATATAAATTTTAGTATTGTTCTAGTTTTGTGAAAAATGTTGGAAGAATCAACAAACATTTTTACGGTGGTTGCAACATTTTACATTTCTACCAGCAGTGTAAAGGGTTCTAATTTCTTTATGTCTTTGCTGGTGCTTTTTTTTTTTTTTTTTTTTTAAAAAATTTTTTTTTTTTTTT